>NC_069503.1:1035350431-1035650431 GCF_027579735.1 Bombina bombina | reverse complement strand
ATTTTATAGGTAAGTATTTAGTTTTAAATATGAATTATTTAGGTAATGATAGTAATTTGTATTTAGATTTATTTTAATTATATTTAAGTTAGGGGGTGTTAGGGTTAGGGTTAGAATTAGATTTAGGGGTTAATAAATATAATATAGTGGCGGCGACGTTGGGGGGCGGCAGATTAGTGGTTAATAAATGTAGGTAGGTGGCGGCGATGTTAGGGGCGGCAGATTAGGGGTTAATAATATTTAACTAGTGATTGCGATGCGGGAGTACGGCGGTTTAGGGTTTAATATGTTTATTATAATGGTGACGAATAACACTATGTAGGTGTCAGCGATGTTGTGGGAAGCAGATTAGGGGTTAATAAATATAATGTAGGTGTCTGCAATGTTGGGGGCAGCAGATTAGGGGTTAATATGTTTATTATAGTGGCGGCAATGTTGGGGGCAGCAGATTAGGGGTTAATAAGTGTAGGTAGGTTGCAGCGACATTGGGGGCGTGAGATTAGGGGTTAATAAATATAATGTCAGTGGCAGTGATGTTGGGGCAGCAGATTTAGGGGTTCTTAAGTATAATGTAGGTGGCGGCGATGTCCGGAGTGGCAGATTAGGGGTTAATAAGTATAAAATTAGGGGTGTTTAGAATCGGGGTTCATGTTAGGGTTTTAGGTGTAATCATAAATTTTGTTTTCCCATAGGAATCAATGGGGCTGCATTACTGAGCCTTACGCTGCTTTTTGGCAGGTGTTAGACTTTTTCTCAGCCGGCTCTCCTCATTGATGTCTATGGGGAAATCGTGCACGAGCACGTACAACCAGCTCACCGCTGACTTAAGCAGCGCTTGTATTGGAGTGTGGTATGGAGCACAATTTTGCTCTAAGCTCACTACTTGCCTTTTAACGCCGGGTTTGTAAAAACTTGTAATACCAGCGCTGTAGGTAAGTGAGCGGTGACAATAACGTGCAAGTTAACACTGCACCCCTCATACCACAAAACTGTTTTTTTTTTTTCCCCTTAGGAATCAATGGGGCTGCATTACTGAGCCTTACGCTGCTTTTTGGCAGGTGTTAGCCTTTTTCTCAGCCGGCTCTCCTCATTGATGTCTATGGGGAAATCGTGCACAAGCACGTACAACCAGCTCACCGCTGACTTAAGCAGCGCTTGTATTGGAGTGTGGTATGGAGCACAATTTTGCTCTACGCTCACTTCTTGCCTTTTAACGCCGGGTTTGTAAGAACCTGTAATACCATCACTGTAGGTAAGTGAGCGCTGACAATAATGTGCAAGTTAACACTGCACCCCTCATACCGCAAAACTCGTAATGTGGCCGTATATAAGGTGCATGAAAATTGAGTCTAATACGTGTTTATTAGTAAGCTTATATGTGTGAGCTCAGTAAGAGTAATTCATTTTTTTGTGACTTTCTTGTATTTCCTTTCTTAGACTGTATATGGCATCTGCGGAGACTGGTAAGACAAAATCCATGTGAAATATACAGTTCAATTTTGACCAGAACCGGGTTCTTGTAACCAAGGTTCTAGATCACTATGATTGTATTTATGGTTCCAAAGCCCAACAGACCTCTCTCTCCAGAAAACAACAGATCTGGAGAGATAAAGCTGACAGAGTCTCTGCCGAAGGCACTCATGCCAAATCGGTGGAGCACTGTATAAAAAGATTCTCTGATATCAAGAGAATCTTGAAGGCCAAGCTGGCCAGGGAGAGGAAGTCTGCACGCACTACAGGCGGTGGCGATCCGTATACAGCAGAGCTCTCTACATACGAGACTGATGAAGAAGTTGGTAACAAATATGTCGCTCGGTCTAGATTAGGTCGGGCATGATACTAACGAGTTGGCAGGTAATTATAGTATTATTACAGCGTTATCCATGTCACCAATTATTTTGTTTTGAAATATTGGCCTTTTTTTTTAGTTACATTATAATATAAAATTATATTTGTACTCATTTTTTAATTTATCTGCTTTCCAGCATCTACCAGTGCTGCTGCTGCCACTGGTGATGGTGATGCCACACTACCATTGGCCGTCAGTATCCATATTGAGTCCAGCCACGGCTTCTCCTCAGCAGCCACACAGCCTGACCTAATGTGCAGCACCCCTAAAGCGGCAAGCATTGGCCGAACAACAGGTATGTTTTTTAATGTTAGATTTTGTTTAATTAAAATGCTTTTAACCATATGATTTGAATTTCTCTCTCTCTCTCTCTCTCTCTCTCTCTCTCTCTTTCTCTCTCTCTCTCTCTATATATATATATATATATATATATATATATATATATATATATATATATGCAAAGATTGGTGTATGTGCACTCTCACCAACGTTCCACAACTATCAGGGTGCTATGCGGTGAATTATAGAAAAGCAAAAAGAAGCACTCACTGAATCTTCATCAAAAAAGTGACAAAAACTTTTTATGCAGTTTGTGACGTTTCGGGACAGCAACAGTCCCTTCCTCTGACAAATTGACACTGAACAAAAGCAGCCTTTAAATAGGCTCCCAAACACACTCCCCTCAGGATCAGCCAATCCTGGCTGAATAATTGAACACACCCATATAGTGACCAATGAAAGAAAATAATACATATTGTGCATGTGAATGTTATAACATAATCGATCAAAACAATGTTAAAAACAAATCCTCTTTGGACCCCATTGCTGGTAGTCATGCCCCCTACATGCAATAAACATTCTATGTAGTTATCAATCAAATAAATAAATGATATAGTTCATAATATCGTTCATAATAACCAATCAAACGTTAGATTACAATAGGCCCTAATACGTCATTCATGCTGTTACTGATCCGCCCCTTGTTACTAGGGACGCGATCAACAGCACAACTACAGCCATCAGAAAAATAAATAAGGATACCAATCCCAACACAAGAGTGGCGCATAGCTCACTAAGTGTGCCAAACATGTGACCCCCGAATCACATCACCAGAGGACAAAAGGCGAACATCCATCACAGCGTGTGTGCCGCAGCTCAGCTCAGCTTGATATTTTAACTTAAATATATATGTATATACATTCCCAGCACCTGAAACATCTACGATCATCACTACGTGCGCACTTACCAGTAGTATGTGTGTAACAGATCGCCATGTAAGAAGCTATAAAAATTGTAAACAAAGGATTATCCAATGGCGAAGTGCCATGTCAAAATGGGCGTATGTATAGAGGCGTATATGCCTCGGCATGTTTAATATGCTGGCATCCTATTCTTCACTACCAAATCGTAAATAACCAAATGCCAAATTATATTACGTAAATAAATGAGCCTATTGCTCAAATCATTGTGTAAATCTACCTTCGTATTGTATATGTTGTGAAATCGCCATATGTGGATAAATTACCAGAGTGTAAATCAAATGGCCAATGCCTAAGTATCATGCCCTCGTGTGTATGTGACTAAGCAGTATTACATAAATAAACCCTTTATGCAAATCATTAATTGCATCTTCATTCGTATTATATATATTGTCAAATTGCCAACTGTGGATAGGTTACGAAATGTAAACAAGACAGAATTGGCCAATAGCTAAATGTCATGCCCAAGTGGGCGTGTGATTAAAATATAGTGCATAAATAAATGAGCCTATTGCTCAGATCATTATGTGAATCTACCATCGTATTGTAGGTGTTATCAGATCACCATGTGTAGATAGGTTACCAAAATATAAATAAAAATGTGAATAAAAATGTAAATAAAAAAATATATAGATAATGCAGAATTGGCCAATAACTAAGGGTCATGCCCAAATGGGCGTGTGACTAAATGAAAAATAATTGATTAAAAATAAATGATTAAAAATAAAAATACCACATAAAAACTACCACATAAACAACACTACCACATAAAAAACACATATATACCACAGCGTGTCACTGCCCTAAACTCGGGCATATAAGATAACTATATCATGCAGGGCATGACCGGACAGCAAGAGGATCCAACAGGAATAGTGTAAGCACTCCTTAGAGTGATACACAACAAAAAACGATACAATTAAAACGATACAGTTAAAAACAAATATTGGCACATGGAGAACTGACAAAGAACAGATACATCAAATTGAAAAAATAGTATCCAAGGAGCTATTATCCAAACAAATATTAGAAAATAAGTTAAAAAGATATTTGGACAGGATAATTGTATCATACTGATCTTCATTCAGGGATATACTAGTTAATGTACAAATACAAAAATATTTACTTCTACATGGATTTTATTCCCAAGGATGAAAAAAGCTCAAAAAGCAAGAGTAATATAAAAATAAAAATAAAAATAAATAAATAAAAATGAAGAATACAAATAAAAATTATTATGAAAAAATGAAACAGAATAGAAAAAATTGAAAAAAATAAAAAATTAAAAAATAAAAAAAATTAAAAAAATTAAAATTAAAAAATTGGAAAAATTTCTTTGGGTAGGTGGTTACTTGTTAAAAAATATATATGTGTGATCAAAACATGATCAAAAACAGACAAAAATTTGTCAAAAATTATAAATTAATTATAAACAAAATAAGTCAAAAAGGAGGTCACATGTGATGAACTCATGGACTCTCATAGGTATTGATTATCTTATTGTAGATATGGATTGATGTGGACTCTCACAGAAGCATAGATTCTCATAGGGACTCCTGAGGAATCATAAAAAATCAAAAAAATCAAAAATCACAGAAAACATTGCCATCCGGTGTGGGTATTAAGTCCTCTGGGGTGTATAGTCCCCAATTCGTAAATCCATCTTGATTCCTTGCGTAGTAAGATGTTGCCTCTATCTCCTCCTCTTCTAGGGACTGGCACATGGTCAATAAGTCTAAATCTCAAATCACTGACTGAATGTCCCGCCTCTAGAAAATGTCTCGCCACCGGTTGGTCCGCCTTTCCATTTCGTATTGCCAGTCTGATGCTAGAACTATGATTGGCCATCCTGGTTTTGGCATCATCTGTCGTCTTACCAACATAGAACTTGCCACACGGGCAATTCAATAGGTACACCACAAATTTAGTGGTGCAAGTGAGGAAATACCTGATGTCATAGATTTTATTGCTTTCTGGATGATGGAAGTGGGGGCCTGTGAGCATCCCACTGCAGGTCACGCAACTGATGCATCGATAACATCCCTTTTTCTTTGTTTTTAACCATGTTTGTGAACCACCATCTGGATTAATATCGGCCTTCACCAAAAGATCTCTAAGGTTTTTGCCCGTCTAAAACCTATTCTTGGTGCTTTCCAATCATTAAATGGTAAGGTGTTGTCAGCTTCTATTAATTTCCATTCTTCTTTAACCATCCTGGTTAATGGTACTACTTCGGGGGAATATGTGGTCACAAAAGTAAATTGGTTAGTATTATCCAATGGTGTAATACCTGCTGTGTCTCCAGTGTGCAGTGCTTGAGTTTTCATATCTCGTAACTCTTTTGGTTTGTATCCCCTTTGGAAAAAGCGTTGTGTCATCTCCTGCAACTGTTGTTCACATGTTGTTTCATCCGTGTTGTTTCTGATTACGCGTTGGTATTGGGCCTTAGGGATGTTACGGATAAGGCTAGGTTGATGGCAACTCTTCGCATGTAATATTGTACCCCTGTAACCCCTGTTTGTCATCACTTCACCCAGACTGGTCACTCTATCCTTAACCTCAGGATTAAAGTTCTTAAAGGGAATTTCAAAGACTCTCATGAACAAAAGATTTTTGAGATTAAAATGATCACACATTTCAACACTAGAAATGAAGGACTTAATGTAGATTTTAGCTTTCTCACACACTACCAAAACTTTCTATAATCTCTCATTTATTGTCCTATATTGGTTTCTTTTTCCTTTTGTTTTTCCTCTCATCTTGCCTATTTACTCTCCTCTGTTTATTTACTCTTTCTGTCTATTCTCAGTTTTTTTCTCCTTCAGACACATCCTCTACTTTTTATGACACCCCTCTCACCCCCCTCCCTCCCTTCCATTTGTTGTATGTGATGTGCATCTATATCAGATCGATCAGTATTGCTTCAGACCTAAGGAAGGGAGGAAAACTCTCGAAAGCTTGTCTTTGAAATATTATGTTAGTCCAATAAAAAAGGTAGCACTGCATACTTCAATACTTTGTAATTTGAGCATCTTATATATATATATATATATATATATCAATATATATATATATATATATATATATATATATATATATATATATATATATATATATATATATACATTTTTTATTTCAGCTGAGGTACGAAGGGCTTTGGCACAACCTCAACCTCTTCGATCTCTTCCACAGGTAACAAAAACAAGAGCAAACATTTATGTTATAAATGTGCTCACTTACAAGAGACAGGCAATGCCATAATGTTTATATAGTCTTACTAAAGAATATTACAGTATTAAACAACAATGTTAAATTACATTGATCGATGATAAAATCTGTGATTGAATAGTTTCTCAAAGCATAGTATATTAAAAAGAAAACATTCATGATTTACATACACCATGCATTTTAAATATAATTTACAAAATAGTGCTATTATTGAATCTTATTCATTCTACTGTTATCTTTTTAAAAAAAATAAAGAATGTAAGCTTAGAAGAAATCACATGTTTGCATCACCTGTTTATTGCTTGATGATTGTTTGGCTACATTTAAACACCAATCATCTAGTGCGACCTATGTGCTTAAAAAAAATGGGACATCTCCTAAGTGTACATTTAAAACAATCAACCAAGAGAACTAAGAAAAATGGCAATTTATTTAGAAATTTCCTTAAAATTGCATGCTCTATCAGAATCATGAACCTTTTATTTTGAATAGAATATCCCTTTAAACTATTTTCTATGCACGTACATGTGAATCATAGATAGGTATTCTCAGCGCACAAGCATTTTAAATACTACATCTGCTCAGAGCACCAGTGGGGCTTGTATCATATCAGTAATTAAGAAACAGAGTCAAAAACATATGTTACAAGCACTTTAGGGTCTCTTAACAAGTGCTGTATTGCAAATGCTGGTGCACGGTGCATACTTAAATACACTTTTGAAACAACTATTGGTTTTATTAGAAGCACTTTTGTTAATACATGTATATTTCAAAAATGCTGATAATCAAAAATGAAATGCATTCATGTGGGTTCAAAACTTTGATAGAATATCTCTTTAAGATAACATTAACTATCTGAATCGTGCATATTTAACTACAGCGTCTTACATTTATATTCTCTATATGAATCATGAATGCAAGCTCAATCGCATTGGCTAATTGGGTCAGCCAATAGGATTGAAGCTCAATCCTATTGGCTGATTGCATCAGTCAATAGGATTTTTTCACCTTTAATTCAGATTGGCTGATAGAATTCTATCAGCCAATCGGAATTCAAGGGACGCCATCTTGGATGACGTCCCTTAAAGTGAACCTTCAGTGTACGGCTGGGACCGTATAAAGAGGATGCTCCGCACCGGATGTCTTGAAGATGGAGCCGCTCCGCGTCGGAAGGATGAAGATAGAAGATGCCGTCTGGATGAAGACTTCTGCCCGCCTTGAGGATGACCGCTTGGATGAAGACTTCTCCCGGCTTCATTGAGGACATCTTGCCGCTTGGATGAAGACTTCTCCAGGCTGGAAGAGGATGGATGTCCGGTGTTCCAAAACTGTAAGTGGATCTTTGGTGGTTATTGTTAGGCTTTATTAAGGGCTTATTTGGTGGGTTTTATTTTTAGCTTAGGGTTTGGGCAATGTAAAAGAGCTGAATGCCCTTTTAAGGGCAATGGGGAGCTTAGGTTTTTTAGGTAAGTTTTTATTTGGGGGGGGGGGTTGGTTATGTGGGTGGTGGGTTTTACTGTTGGAGGGTTGTTTGTATTTTTTTTACAGGTAAAAGCGCTGATTTCTTTGGGGCAATGCCCCGCAAAAGTCCTTTTTAAGGGCTATTGGCAGTTTAGTGTAGGCTAAGGTTTTTTTTTTTTATTTTGGGGGGCTTTTTTATTTTTATAGGGCTATTAGATTAGGAGTAATTTGTTTTTATTTTTGATAATTTCTTTTTTTAATTTGGGTAATTTAGTGTTTATTATTTTTTGTAATTTAGATAAATGTATTTTTTTTAATTTAATTTATTTAATTTTATTGTAATATTATTAGATTAGGTATTAGATTAACTCAAGTTAGGTTTTATTTTAAAGGTAAATTTGTATTTTTTTTAACTAGATAGCTAGTAAATAGTTAATAACTATTTACTAACTAGTCTACCTAGTTAAAATAAATACAAACTTAGATGTGAAATTAAAATAAAACCTAATCTGTGTAGCATACAAACAAGTGAAAGTAGATCACGGGTGAGAATTACGCATCTAGAGACCACTCTATATTATGTAAGTGGCTCTATGCACCTCACCTACTACTATGATAATGAGCAGGTTCTGTGAACACTGAGGGGTCAGCTGACGGCAGCGTTTTAACTTTTGGTGAGATCTGTATAATAGGTTCAGCTGGCGGCAGAGTTGGCTTATGCTGGAATCTGTGTAGCATACAAACAAGTGATAGTAGATCACGGGTGGGAATTACGCATCTAGAGACCACTCTATATTATGTAAGTGGCTCTATGCACCTCACCTACTACTATAATATTGGGTAAAAAATGAGCAAATTCTATGCGTTTTAGCCCTTCAGGCATTGATCTTGATAAAGGTCTGAAGGGCTGAAACGCGTAGAATTTGCTCATTTTTTACCCGATATTATAGTAGTAGGTGAGGTGCATAGAGGCACTTACATAATTTAGAGTGGTCTCTAGATGCGTAATTCGCACCTGTGATCTACTATCACTTGTTTGTATGCTACACAGATTCCAGCATAAGCCGACGCTGCCGCCAGCTGAACCTATTATACAGATCTCACCAAAAGTTAAATTTCTGCCGTCAGCGGAACCCTCAGCATTCACAGTACCTGCTCATTATCATAGAAGTAGGTGAGATGCATAGAGCCACTTACATAATATAGAGTGGTCTCTAGATGCGTAATTCCCATCAGTGATCTACTATCACTTGTTTGTATGCTACACAGATTTCAACATAAGCCGATGCTGCCTACACAGATTTCAACATAAGCCGATGCTGCCGCCAGTTGAATCTATTATACAGATCTCATCACAAGTTAAACGCTGCCGTCAGCTGAACCCTCAGCGTTCACAGAACTTGCTCATTATTATAGTAGTAGGTGAGGTGCATTGAGCCACTTACATACAATCGAGTGGTCTCTATATGCGTAATTCCCACCCATGATCTACTATTTTCTATTTGCATGTCATACAAATTTCATTAAAAGCTATTGCTGCTACCAGTTGAACCCATAGTGTTTACATTTGGGATTTGGCATTTTGACCTCCTAACCGGAATCGATAATAGGATCTTGAGGTCTAGCTACCACAACCGCAAAAGCTACAAATAAATACCTTGGTCCCAACATCTACTGTCAAACATCAACTATCGTCGAGGGACTCTGAATCCACTTTATACTTCAAAGCTAAGTTTGTAGCTCTCTGCACTAGATTGTGTTTGGACGGTATTTGAGCACTTATTTAAGTGTAAAAGATTCTCTTGGATGGTAACACTAGACGCAACTTAAATGCCCCATTTAACATCTAATGCAATCAGTTACATTGTAGTCACTAGCATATTGGTGATTTTAATTAGCGTTACTCCTGTTATGCATTTAGCCTTTACTGTTATCAATCTGTTTTAAATTGTTTTAATTATGTTATTTTGATTCCAGCATCTATCAATTGTATTTTGTCAAATATATTTATTTTTATTATAAGCATATCGTGTTACTATCTTTATTAATTATAATCCAAGGTTATTAATTCTCAGATATTATCTGTGAGCTCATTGTATTGCATACACGTTTAACCTTACATCTCTTATGCTATTTTAGCACATTCCCATACCCTCTTGTTCCTTGCATACTCTTTGGTTTGTAGTTTGGAGGTATACTTACCGTTTGGGAATAGCTTAGAGTAGACTGTTTGCATCTATAACTAATTCTCTTTCTTTCTTGTATTTATTTTAACTAGGGGCGCAATCTGATATAGATCGTAGTTTGCGGCGCAAGCGAGGGAACCCGCGTCGCCCGCAGTTTCAGCTCGCAACTCGAGCTATCCCATATACAGTGCCGTCAGATGCTAACGTGCCGTAAGTCTGACAAACCAGCGATGTCCAGAAATCTGCGCAAGTACAAATTTCTGGCGTCGCCAGTGACTTGCGGCACTTTAGAAACTGCCGGCGCCTACAAAACCTGACTAAAGTCTAAATCACCCGCACTGTCTAACACGCCTCCCTAACATAGCCCGACAAGTCTAACACGCCTCCCTAACATAGCCCGACACGTCTAACCCTCTATCCGCTATCCCCCCTCACTAGCCTAACAATAAAATATGTATTAACCCCTTAACCGCCGCTACCTAATAAAGTTATTAACCCCTAAACCGGCGCCAGCTATATTAAATCTATAACCCCCTAAAGTGAGCCCCTAACACCACCGCCATCTACCTTACCTACCCCCTAAAGTGAGCCCCTACCCCGCCGCTATCTATTTTAAAATTATTAACCCCTAATCTAATCCCCCTACCCCGCCGCCATCTATATTAAATTATTCAACCCCTAAAATACTAAACTATCCCTACCACTAAACCTAAGTCTAACCCTACAAATTGCCCTGAAAAGGGCTTTTTGCGTGGCATTGCCCCAAAGTAACAGCTCTTTTGCCAGCCCTTAAAAGGGCTTTTTGCGGGGCATGCCCCAAAGTAACAGCTCTTTTGCCAGCCCTTAAAAGGGCTTTTGGCGGGGCTTTGTCACAAAGTAAACTGCTCTTTTGCCTACAATCTACATCCCCCTACACCGCGGCCACCTATAATAAATGTATTAACCCCTAATCTAATCCCCCTACACCGCCGCCAGCTATATTAACTATATTAACCCTAATTATATTAGGGTTAATATAGTTAATATAGTTATTATATTTTATATATTAACTATATTAACCCTAATTATATTAGGGTTAATTTAGTTAATATAGTTACTATAGTATTTATATAAACTATATTAACTCTATCTAACCCTAACACCCCTAACTAAATTCTTATTAAATAAATCTAATTCATATTATAAACTAAAATATTCCTATTTAAATCTAAATACTTACCTATAAAATAAACCCTAAGATAGCTACAATATAATTAATAATTACATTATAGCTATGTTAGGGTTTATATTTATTTTACAGGTAAATTGTTAATTATTTTAACTAGGTATAATAGCTATTAAATAGTTATTAACTATTTAATAGCTACCTAGTTAAAATAATTACCCAATTACCTGTAAAATAAATCCTAACCTAAGTTACAAATACACCAACACTATCAATAAATTAACTAAACTACAAATATCTATCTAAAAATACAATTAAATAAACTAAACTAAATTACAAAAAAAACAAACACTAAATTACAAAAAATAAAAAAAAGATTACAAGATTTTTAAGCTAATTACACCTATTCTAAGCCCCCTAATAAAATAATAAAGCCCCCCAAAATAAAAAAATTTCCTACCCTATTCTAAATTAAAACAAGTTCAAAGCTCTTTTACCTTACCAGTCCTTAAAAGGGCCTTTTGTGGGGGCATGCCCCAAAGAAAACTGCTCTTTTGCCTGCAAAAAAAAACACAATACCACCCCCCAACATTACAACCCACCACCCACATACCCCTAATCTAACCCAAACCCCCCTTAAATAAACCTAACACTACCCCCCTGAAGATCTCCCTACCTTGTATTCACCCAGCCGGGCCGCCCGATCCAGGCGATGTGTTCCAGCAAGCGGGATTGAACTTGAATCTGATTGGCTGATTCAATCATCCAATCAGATTTTTCTACCTTAATTCCGATTGGCTGATAGAATCCTATCAGCCAATCGGAATTCGGCGGACGCCATCTTGGATGACGTCATTTAAAGGAACCTCATTCGTCGGGAAGTCGTCGTGCCGGAAGGATGCTCCGCGGCGGAGGAGCGAAGTAAGAAGATTGAAGATGCCGATTTGCTTGAAGACGTCGCCGATGGAAGAAGACTCTCTGCCGCTTGCTTCAAGACATCGCCCGGATGGATGAAGACTTCACTGCCGCTTGCTGGAACACATCGCCTGGATCGGTTCGGCCCGGCTGGGTGAATACAAGGTAGGGAGATCTTCAGGGGGGTAGTGTTAGGTTTATTTAAGGGGGGTTTGGGTTATATTAGGGGTATGTGGGTGGTGGGTTGTAATGTTGGGGGGTGGTATTGTGTTTTTTTTTGCAGGCAAAAGAGCAGTTTTCTTTGGGGCATGTCCCCACAAAAGGCCCTTTAAGGACTGGTAAGGTAAAAGAGCTTTGAACTTGTTTTAATTTAGAATAGGGTAGGGAATTTTTTTTTGGGGGGGGCTTTATTATTTTATTAGGGGGCTTAGAATAGGTGTAATTAGCTTAAAAATCTTGTAATCTTTTTTTTATTTTTTGTAATTTAGTGTTTTTTTTTTTTTTGTAATTTAGTTTAGTTTATTTAATTGTATTTTTAGATAGATATTTGTAGTTTAGTTAATTTATTGATAGTGTAGGTGTATTTGTAACTTAGGTTAGGATTTATTTTACAGGTAATTGGGTAATTATTTTAACTAGGTAGCTATTAAATAGTTAATAACTATTTAATAGCTATTATACCTAGTTAAAATAATTAACAATTTACCTGTAAAATAAATATAAACTCTAACATAGCTATAATGTAATTATTAATTATATTGTAGCTATCTTAGGGTTTATTTTATAGGTAAGTATTTAGATTTAAATAGGAATGTTTTAGTTTATAATATGAATTAGATTTATTTAATAAGAATTTAGTTAGGGGTGTTAGGGTTAGATAGAGTTAATATAGTTTATATAAATACTATAGTAACTATATTAACTATATTAACCCTAATATAATTAGGGTTAACATAGTTAATATATATAATGTAATAACTATATTAACTATAATATACTTAGGGTTAATATAGATAATATAGCTGACGGCGGGGTAGGTAGATTAAATTAGGGGTTAATAATTTTAATATAGATGGCGGCGGTGTAAGGGGTTCACATTAGGGGATAGATCAGTTAGATGGTGGCGGTTTTAGGGGCTCACAGTAGGGGGTTAGTTTATGTAGATGGCGACGGTTTAGGGGTTAAATACTTTATTATGGATTGCGGCGGGGGATCGCGGTCGACAGGGAGATAGACATTGCGCATGCGTTAGGTGTTAGGTTTATTTTAGCAGCCAGTTTAGGGAGTTACGGGGCTCCAATAGTCAGCGTAAGGCTTCTTACGGCTGCTTTTTGTGGCGAGGTGAAAATGGAGTAAGATTTCTCCATTTTCACCACGTAAGTCCTTACGCTGTATATTGGATACCAAACTGCGCGGGTTTGGTATACCTGCCTATGGCCCAAAAAACTACGGGCGACGGCAGAAATATACGCGCGTAACTTCTAGGTTACACCGTATATAGGATACCAAACCTGCGCAATTATTGGCGTCGCCGACTTTTGCGGGCGACGATTTTTATCGGATCGACCCCTAGGTAGTTAGTAAATAGTTCATAACTATTTACTAACTAGTTTACCTAGTTAAAATAAATACAAACTTACCTGTGAAATAAAAATAAAACCTAAGCTAGCTACAATATAACTATTAGTTATATTGTAGCTAGCTTACGGCTAGATTACGACTTTTGCGTTATGAGGGGTGCGGTGCTAACTTGCACTTTATTGTCACCGCTCACTCACCTACAGCGCTGGTATTACAGGTTTTCATAAACCCGGCGTTATTAGGCAAGAAGTGAGCATAGAGCAAAATTGAGCTCCATACCGAAATCCAATACCAGCGCTGCTTAAGTCAGTGGTGAGCTTTTTTTACGTGCTCCTGCACAATTTCCCCATAGACATCAATGGGGACAGCCGGCTGAAAAAAAGTCTAACAACTGTAAAAAAGCAGCGTAAAGCTCCATAACGCAGCCCCATTGATTCCTATGGGGAAACAAAACTTATGTTTACACCTAACAACCTAACATAAACCCCGAGTCTAGACACCCTTAATCTTACACTTATAAACCCCTAATTTGCTGCCCCTGACATCGCCGACACCTACATTATACTTATTAACCCCTAATCTGCCGCCCCCGACATTGCTGACACCTACATTATAATTATTAACCCCTAATCTTCCGCCCCCAATGTCGCTGCATCCTACCCAGACTTATTAACCCCTAATCCGCCACCACTATAATAAACATATTAACCCCTAAACCGCCGCACTCCCGCATCGCAAACACTAGTTAAATATTATTAACCCCTAATCTGCCGCCCCTAACATCGCCTCCACCTACCTACATTATTAACCCTTAATCTGCTGCCCCCAACGTCGCAGCCACTATACTAAATTATTAACCGCTAAACCTAAGTCTAACCCTAACACCCCCTAACTTAAATATAATTATAATAAATCTAAATAAAAATTACTATCATTACCTAAATTATTCCTATTATAACTAATAGTTACATTGTATCTATCTTAGGGTTTATTTTTATTTTACAGGCAAGTTTGTATTTATTTTAACTAGGTAGAATAGTTACTAAATAGTTATTAACTATTTACTAACTACCTAGTTAAAATAAATACAAATGTACCTGTAAAATAAAACCTAACCTGTCTTACACTAACACCTAACCTTACACTACAATTAAATAAATTAAATTAATAAAATACAATGACCTAAATTACAAAACCAAACAATCACTAAATTACACAAAATAAAAAACAAATTATCAGATATTTTAACTAATTACACCTAATCTAATAGCCCTATGAAAATAAAAAAGCCCCCCCCAAAATAAAAAAAAAAACTCTAGCCTAAACTAAACTGCCAATAGCCCTTAAAGGGCCTTTTGCGGGGCATTGCCCCAAAGAAATCAGCTCTTTTACCTGTAAAAAAAAAATACAAACAACCCCCCCAACAGTAAAACCCACCACCCACACAACCAACCCCCCAAATAAAATCCTAACTAAAAAACCTAAGCTCCCCATTGCCCTGAAAAGGGCATTTGTATGGGCCTTGCCCTTAAAAGGGCATTTAGCTCTATTGCTGCCCAAACCCTAATCTAAAACTAAAAAACACCCAGGGGTCGATCCGATATAAATCGTCGCCCGCAAAAGCCGGCAATGCCAATATTTGCGCGGGTTTGGTATCACATATACGACGTAACCTAGAAGTTACGCCCGTATATTTCTGCCGTCGCCCGTAGTTTTTTGGGCCATAGGCAGGTATACCAAACCCGCGCAGTTTGGTATCCAATATGCAGCGTAAGGACTTACGTGGCGAAAATGGAGAAAACTTACTCCATTTTCACCTCGCCACAAAAAGCAGCCGTAAGAAGCCTTACGCTGACTATTGGAGCCCCGTAACTTCCTAAACTGGCTGCTAAAATAAACCTAACACCTAACGCATGCGCAATGTCTATCTCCCTGTCAACCGCGATCTTCTAAAATAAACCTAACACCTAACGCATGCGCAATGTCTATCTGCCTGTCAACCGCGATCCCCCCCCCTCGAAATCCCTAATAAAGTTATTACCCCCTAAACCGCCGCTCCCGGACCCCGCCGCCATCTACATAAACTAACCCCCTACTGTGAGCCTCTAAAACCGCCGCCATCTACCTTATCTATCCCCTAATCTGAACCCTTACACCGCCGCCACCTATATAAAAATTATTAACCCCTAATCTAATCCCCCTATACCGCCGCCAGCTATATTAATATTATTAACCCCTAATGTAAGCCCCTTACACCGCCGCCATCTCTATTAAAATGATTAACCCCTAATTTAATCTACAATATAATTAATAATTACATTGTAGCTATGTTAGGGTTAATATTTATTTTACAGGTAAATTGTTAATTATTTTAACTAGGTATAATAGATATTAAATAGTTATTAACTATTTAATATCTACCTAGTTAAAATAATTACCCAATTACCTGTAAAATAAATCCTAACCTAAGTTACAAATACACCTACACTATCAATACATTTAATAAACTACAAACATCTATCTAAAAATACAATTAAATTAACTAAACTAAATTACAAAAAAAAACAAACACTAAATTACAAAAAATAAAAAAAAGATTACCAGATTTTTAAGCTAATTACACCTATTCTAAGCCCCCTAATAAAATAATAAACCCCCAAAATAAAAAAAAAATTCCCTGCCCTATTCTAAATTAAACAAATTTCAAAGCTCTTTACCTTACCAGCCCTTAAAAGGGCCTTTTGTGGGGCATGCCCCAAAGAATTCAGCTCTTTTGCATACAACAAATACAATCC
Source organism: Bombina bombina (assembly GCF_027579735.1). NCBI lineage: Eukaryota > Metazoa > Chordata > Amphibia > Anura > Bombinatoridae > Bombina > Bombina bombina. Next base: position 1,035,633,992 of record NC_069503.1, on the reverse strand, counting down.
CCCCCCCCATTACAACCCACCACCCACATACCCCTATTCTAAAACCACCCAAACCCCCCTTAAAAAAGCCTAACACTACCCCCCTGAAGATCTCCCTACCTTGTCTTCACCACACCGGGCCGAACTCCTGATCCGATCCGGGCGATGTCTTCCTCCAAGCGGCAAAGAAGAATTCTTCCTCCGGCGATGTCTTCCTCTAAGCGGCAAAGAAGAATTCTTCCTCCGGCGACGTCTTCCTCCAAGCGGCAGCAAAGTCTTCATTCTTCCGGCGGCATCTTCAATCTTCTTTCTTCGCTCCGCCGCCGCGGAGCATCCATCCCGGCCGACTGCTGTACTACGAATGAGGTACCTTTAAATGACGTCATCCAAGATGGCGTCCGCCGAATTCCGATTGGCTGATAGGATTCTATCAGCCAATCGGAATTAAGTTAGAAAAATCTGATTGGCTGATTGAATCAGCCAATCAGATTCAAGTTCAATCCGATTGGCTGATCCGAACAGCCAATCAGATTGAGCTCGCATTCTATTGGCTGATCGGAACAGCCAATAGAATGCGAGCTCAATCTGATTGGCTGATTGGATCAGCCAATCGGATTGAACTTGAATCTGATTGGCTGATTCAATCAGCCAATCAGATTTTTCTAACTTAATTCCGATTGGCTGATAGAATCCTATCAGCCAATCGGAATTCGGCGGACGCCATCTTGGATGATGTCATTTAAAGGTACCTCATTCGTAGTACAGCAGTCGGCCGGGATGGATGCTCCGCGGCGGCGGAGCGAAGAAAGAAGATTGAAGATGCCGCCGGAAGAATGAAGACTTTGCTGCCGCTTGGAGGAAGACGTCGCCGGAGGAAGAATTCTTCTTTGCCGCTTAGAGGAAGACATCGCCGGAGGAAGAATTCTTCTTTGCCGCTTGGAGGAAGACATCGCCCGGATCGGATCAGGAGTTCGGCCCGGTGTGGTGAAGACAAGGTAGGGAGATCTTCAGGGGGGTAGTGTTAGGCTTTTTTAAGGGGGGTTTGGGTGGTTTTAGAATAGGGGTATGTGGGTGGTGGGTTGTAATGGGGGGGGGGATTGTATTTGTTGTATGCAAAAGAGCTGAATTCTTTGGGGCATGCCCCACAAAAGGCCCTTTTAAGGGCTGGTAAGGTAAAGAGCTTTGAAATTTGTTTAATTTAGAATAGGGCAGGGAATTTTTTTTATTTTGGGGGTTTATTATTTTATTAGGGGGCTTAGAATAGGTGTAATTAGCTTAAAAATCTTGTAATCTTTTTTTTATTTTTTGTAATTTAGTGTTTGTTTTTTTTTGTAATTTAGTTTAGTTAATTTAATTGTATTTTTAGATAGATGTTTGTAGTTTATTAAATTTATTGATAGTGTAGGTGTATTTGTAACTTAGGTTAGGATTTATTTTACAGGTAATTGGGTAATTATTTTAACTAGGTAGATATTAAATAGTTAATAACTATTTAATATCTATTATACCTAGTTAAAATAATTAACAATTTACCTGTAAAATAAATATTAACCCTAACATAGCTACAATGTAATTATTAATTACATTGTAGCTATCTTAGGGTTTATTTTATAGGTAAGTATTTAGATTTAAATAGGAATATTTTAGTTTATAAATGAATTAGATTAATTTAATATAAATTTAGTTAGGGGTGTTAGGGTTAGATAGAGTTAATATAGTTAATATAAATACTATAGTAACTATATTAACCCTAATATAATTAGGGTTAATATAGTTAATATATATAATGTAATAACTATATTAACTATAATATACTTAGGGTTAATATAGATAATATAGCTGGCGGCGGGGTAGGTAGATTAAATTAGGGGTTAATCATTTTAATAGAGATGGCGGCGGTGTAAGGGGCTTACATTAGGGGTTAATAATTTTAATATAGATGGCGGCGGTGTTAGGGGCTCACTTTAGGGGGTTATAGATATAATATAGCTGGCGGCGGGGTACGGGAGCGGCGGTTTAGGGGTTAATAGCTTTTTTATTGTTAGGCTAGTGAGGGGGGATAGCGGATAGAGGGTTAGACGTGTCGGGCTATGTTAGGGAGGCGTGTTAGACAGTGCGGGTGTTTTAGACTTTAGTCAGGTTTTATAGGCGCCGCCAGTTTCTAACGTGCCGCAAGTCACTGGCGACGCCAGAAATTTGTACTTGCGCAGATTTCTGGACATCGCTGGTTTGTCAGACTTACGGCACGTTAGCATCTGACGGCGCCATATATGGGATAGCTCGAGTTGCGAGCTGAAACTGCGGGCGACGCCGGTTCCCTCGCTTGCGCCGCAAACTGCGATCTATATTGGATCGCGCCCCCAATAAACACTTAAAAACCCTTAACACAAACCCCCGAAGATCCACTTACAGTTTTGAAGACCGGACATCCATCCTAAATGAAGCCGGGAGAAGTCCTCAGCGAAGCGTCATGAAGTCCTCAATGAAGACGAGAGAATTCTTCATCCAAGCCGGCAGAAGTGGTCCTCCAGATGGGCAGAAGTCTTCATCCAGGAGGCATCTTCTATCTTCATCCATCCGGAGCAGAGCAGGTCCATCTTCAAGACATCCAGATCGGAGCATCCTCTTCTGTTGATGGCTAACAAAGAATGAAGGTTCCTTTAAATGACGTCATCCAAGATGGCGTCCCTTGAATTCTGATTGGCTGATAGAATTCTATCAGCCCATCAGAATTAAAGGTGAAAAAATCCTATTGGCTGATGCAATCAGCCAATAGGTTTGAGCTTCAAAACTTTTAATGGCTTTGCAATAGAGGGTGAAATAACGCAACTTTTGTTGCGTTTGTTAAATTCCCTATAGCATGCATAACTCGTAATCTACCTGTGTTAGTATTGTGGTCATTCATACTACATTAATTTCAACAGTAATATATCTTAAATCTATAAAAACAACACACATACAAGTTTAAAATCACTTAAGTTGAACAGTGAAGCAGGAATAAATAATAGGGAAATATCCCCAAGGCTGAAAATAAAGCTATCTGTGACATGAGCGACTAAACTCCTATAGCAGGAGTTATATTATTATTACCTTGGCCTGTTTAAGTATATTCCCTGACAATGCGGGGGTTAAATTTAACCAAATAGAATTATGTAAGGTAAGTAAATCCCACTAAGTACAGAGGGTCTGCGCTACTGTCACATAGGTGAATTAATAGCCTCTAATCCAAAACATCAATAGTCACTGTTTACAACAAGCTTATTAAAACTTGAGAGACACCGCTCTACACAAAGACCCCTAACGCTTTTTCAGAGGAGGTGCGCATCAGTTTAGAATCCTTCTATTTGAAGGTCTGCAAATCCGTCCTCCTGTTTCTAATTGGCGATATTGCGGTAGGTGATTGGTTGTTGGGCTATTCAATCAGACAATGATATCTACTGTCTTATCAGTGACGTTTTTGTCATGTGATCGCGTTTTAAGCCAATCTTATTTCACATTCACTTCCTGTTATACTCTTATTGGCTGATCATTGTTTACCTGCTATTGTAGAGTACTTTGTTACAGTACTAAATCTTATTATTAGTAAGCATTGTCTGAATGCCACATTTAAGACTTTTTGTAGCAAGTATATAAATAAATAATATAGCGTGCATGTGTCAAGATTCGGTTTTTATGCGATAGACAGATTTTTATGCTCGATATCTTATCCAAATTGAAGATACAATTATCTTGTTCTTATTAAAATTATTTAATATGGGCTTAAATAAAGTTCACAAAAATGATTGTACTTGTTTGGCATATTATTTCACAGATGGATATATTAATAGTCCATTATTGTGATGGTTCTTCTTAGATTTTAAATGTTTAATGAGCCTTGTTTCTACTTCTTAAAAACTAAATGGTATCAGCAGACATATTATGTTTGTGAAAATAGTTAATAGTGATAAACTTAAAAACAAAATATATAGGGTGCGCTTATCTTCGGTTTGACAATATAGATAAAAAAATATAGTGATAAACTAAAATTGTAATAAATACAATAAGTGGTCTTGAGATTAAAAGGTATATTTGTTATCTTCCACATACAATTACTTGGAATTAAAAGAATAGTGACAAGACTTCTCTTGATTAATCAGTGAAGGTTATTCATAAACTGTGCAGAAAAAACACACACATATTGTATAGAAGTGAAGAAACTGGACATACAGTAAATATGTGAAAAAATTGTAACTGAAGAATTTTAAAGTGATAAGTTAATTCTATTTGAATTAAATGAAATTTAATTTTCACAGATATACGGAGTAGTTGTTATTGTCATTAAGACCATGTAGTTTGAATGCATTTAGTAGGTATATCCATTTGTATTCTGCTTTGAGTAGTAATTTTTCAAATTGCCACCTCTTATGCCAACATGCATTTTTTGAATCACTGAATATTTTAAATGTTTTGGTGAGCTATGATGACAGTGTTGAAAATGTTTGGATACAGTGGTAATTGTTTCACCATCTTTGTCTGTATTCCTGATGTTGTTGGCATGCTCTAAAATTCTTGTTCGTGCTTCCCTTGTCGTCATTCCTACGTAGACTCTGGGACAAGTACATTTCAATGTATACATGACCCCTGAGGATCTGCATGTATAGTGCTGATTGCAGTAAGAGAGCAGTCACCACCATGCTATTAAGCGAGCTGTGCAGTTGGAGAATTCCTAAGAATTCAGAGAAACTGCTCAGTTTTATAAGATTTCAAGATAATAGCTAGAGACCTCATGATGAGATTCAAAGAAAGGGGATATCCAAATTGTTGAAAAAGGCCTATAATAGGGCATTAATAACCTCAAGAAATACTTAGTTGGTTTATAAGTAACCTTCACTGATTACTTAAGAGAAGTCTTGTCTATATTCTATTAATTCCAAGTAAATGTATGTGGAAGATAACAAATATACTTTATAATCTCAAGACCACTTATCGTATTTATTACAATTTTAGTTTATCACTATAATTTTTATCTAAAATGTCAAACCAAGATAAGCACCTTCACTCCCTATATATTTCTTTTTTATCACTATTAACTATTTTCACAAACATAATATGTCTGCTGATACCATTTAGTATTAGGAAGTAGAAACCAAGCTCATTAAAAATTTAAAATCTTAGAACCATCACAATAAAGGATTATAAATATATCCATCTGCTGAAATAATATTTAGCAGATGGATATATATTTGCTACAAAAAGACTTAAATGCGGCATTCAGACTATGCTTACTAATTATAAGGATCGATACTGTAACAAAGTACTCTACGATAGCAGGTAACAATGATAACAATGATCAGCCAATAAGAGAATAACAGGAAGTGGATGTGAAATCAGATTGGCTTAACATGCAATCACGTGACTTAAAAACGTCACTGATCAGACAGTGGATATCGTTGTCTGATTGAATAGCCCATCAACCAATAACCTACCACAATATCACCAATTAGAAACAGGAGGAGGGATTTGCAGACCTTTGAATAGAGGATTCTAAACCGACACGCACCCCCTCTGAAAAAACATTTTATGAAATGCGTGTCAGGGGTCTTTGTGGAGAGCGGCGTCTCTCAATTTTTAATAAGCTTGTTGTTAACAGTGACTATTGATGTTTTGGATTAGTGGCTATTAATTCACCTATGTGACAGTAGCTCAGACCCTCTGTACTTTGTGGGATTTACTTAACTTACATAATTCTATTTGGTTAAATTTAACTCCTGTATTGTCAGGGAATATACCTAAACAGGGCAAAGGTAATAATAATATAACTCCCGCTATAGAAGGAGTTTAGTTGCTCAGGTCACAGTTAGCTTTATTTTCAGCCTCAGGGATATTTCCCTATTATTTATTCCTACTTCACTGTTCAACTTAAACTGGATTTTAAACTTGTATGTGTGTCGGTTTGATAGATTTAAGATATATTAAAGTTGAAATCAATGTAGTATGAATGACCACAAAACTAACACAGTGATTTAATTAAATAATTTTTTTTCTGCGAGGTGCAACCTCTTTTTCTTTTGCAAATCACACTAGTGGTATCAAGCGTAAAGCTGATTTCATATTCTTAGATAGAATATAGATTTATCTATATAGTAATATTTATTTATAAATACATAGAACATATTATGTTTTGTGCAGAACATTTGAATGTAAAATATTTACAGTATTCCAGTATTAACCCCTTAATGACCAACGACGTATGGGGTACGTCCTGCAAAAAAATGCAGTTAACGACCAAGGACCCCGTACGTTGTTGGTCTTTGAAAGCTCTGGAAGCGATCCTGATCGCTTCCAGCCGCTTTCATGTTATTGCAGTGATGCCTTGATATTGAAGCATCCTGCAATAACAGTTTTGAGCAGTCCGATTTAGAGAGAGACACTCTGTGGCCCTCTCTGCATCGGCCATTGATCGCGGTGTTCGTTGGTGGGTGGGAGCTTATCCAGGGAGGCGGGTGGGTGGCGATCAATGGAGGAGGGGGGCAGGATCGCGTGTGGGGTGCGTGCCAGAATGCGCGCGCGTGCACGGGAGTGTGCGCGCGCGTGCACGAGGGTGGGTGCGCGCGTGTGCGGGTGGGAACCCTACACTATGGAACAATTATAAGGACTCAGTGGGAGAGACTCAGTGGGAGAGAGGGTATAAATAAATAAAATTAGTAATCTGGGAGAGGGTTGGGGGTTGTGGGGGGGCAGCTACACTACAGAAAATAGTTGTTTTTTTTTAATAAAAAATAAACAAAAACGTTTTTAATTTCAAACTGGGTACTGGCAGACAGCTGCCAGTACCCAATATGGCGCACAATAAGGCGGGGGGGGGGGGTAGAGAGCTGTTTGGGGGGGATCAGGAAGGTTGGGGGCTAAGGGGGGATCCTACATAGCAGCATATGTAAATATGCTCAAAAAATAATACAAAAATAAAAGATAGCTTTTATTTTAGTACTGGCAGACTTTCTGCCAGTACTTAAGATGGCGGGGACAATTGTGGGGTTGGGGATGGAAGAGAGCTATTTGGGAGGGATCAGAGGGTGTGATGTGTCAGATGGGAGGCTGATCTCTAAACTAAAGCTAAAATTAACCCTGCAAGCTCCCTACAAGCTACCTAATTAACCCCTTCATTGCTAGCCATAATACTCGTGGGATGCGCAGCGGCATTTAGCGGCCTTCTAATTACCAAAAAGCAACGCCAAAGCCATATATGTCTGCTATTTCTGAACAAAGGGGATCCCAGAGAAGCATTTACAACCATTTGTGCCATAATTGCACAAGCTGTTTGTAAATGATTTCAGTGAGAAACCTAAAATTGTGAAAAATTTAACGTTTTTTTTAATTTGATCGCATTTGGCGGTGAAATGGTGACATGAAATATACCAAAATTGGCCTAGATCAATACTTGGGGTTGTCTACTACACTACACTAAAGCTAAAATTATCCCTAAAAGCTCCCTACATGCTCCATAATTAACCCCTTCACTGCTGGGCATAATACATGTGCAGTGCGCAGTGGCATTTAGCAGCCTTCTAATTACTAAAAAGCAACGCCAAAGCCATATATGTCTGCTATTTCTGAACAAAGGGGATCCCAGAGAAGAATTTACAACCATTTAAGCCATAATTGCACAAGCTGTTTGTAAATAATTTCAGTGAGATACCAAAAGTTTGTGAAAAAATTAGTAAAAAAGTGAACGATTTTTTGTATTTAATCGCATTTGGCGGTGAAATGGTGGCATGAAATATACCAAAATGGGCCTAGATGAATACTTTCGGATGTCTACTAAAAAAAAATATATACATGTCAATGGATATTCAGAGATTCCTAAAAGATATTAGTGTTCTAATGTAACTAGCGCTAATTTTGAAAAATAATGGTTTGGAAATAGCAAAGTGCTAATTGTACTTATTGCCCTATAACTTACAAAAAAAGCAAAGAACATGTAAACATTGGGTATTTCTAAACTCAGGACAAAATTTAGAAACTATTTAGCACGGGTGTTTTTTGGTGGTTGTAGATGTGTAACAGATTTTTTATAGTAAATTATAAGATATGATGAAAATAATGGTATCTTTATAAAGTCCATTTAATGGCGAGAAAAACGTTATATAATATGTGTGGGTACAGTAAATGAGTAAGAGGAAAATTACAGCTAAACACAAACACTGCAGAAATGTAAAAATAGCCTTGGTCCCAAACGGACAGAAAATGGAAAAGTGCTGTGGTCATTAAGGGGTTAAACATATATACACATATAAATACATAAATACAGATAGAAATAGATATAATAGAAATAGATACATGTATATACATACATATACAGCTTTAGACATGTATATGTATGTATCTCTATGTTAAGTCCCTTGGCCGCGAATGTGCAGGGGGGGGGGCATTGCACAAGCTTTTCACTAGAAATGCTTGTACAGTGATAAATGCAGACAACGTATGCTACAGCTGATCATGTCCGCCCACACATTAGTAACTTGATGTACTTTGTAATGTATGTTTGATGCTGCTTTGGGAAACAGTTAACCACAGCACTGAGGACGGGCTAACCCATCTAGCGTTAACTTTAATTGCGTGCAAGTGAGCGCATTTACTTTCAATTTGTAATGCAAGCGCAATTTAATCTGTGCAAACACAAGCAAAAACCCGATATCACATTTGTGCTCCACTCATAATCTGGCCCTTTATATTTACATGTATAAATATGCATATGTATATACACATGAAAACACATACAGTATATATACACACATAAATATATATATTTTTCAAACAAAAAAATAACAAGTTGGAGCTGCCTTTTTTTTTAAGTACACTGCTGCTGAAGTCAGAGGCTGCAGGTCAGGAGGGGATCTGGATGGGCTATCAGACTTTCATAGGTACATATAAAAGCTCAAACGGCATTTGATTATAATCCTCCTGCATGATATAGCAACTGATTCTATTTTAACCAAGTATCTCAATAACAGTTCCATATGCAGTAACTCACACCACAGAGATATATCCCAAATGGACACAAATACTTGCTATTGTATACTCCTTGAGGGACACTGTTCAGCATATTGCCATTTACCAGATAGTTGTAAACACAAAACAGGCATAAGGAGTGAGCATTTATGTGTGTGTCGGCACTTCTTGAAAACAATGTCTTCCCACAGGCAGTTCAACGATCCTGGCAAATAGTATATAATCCAAAGAGGGAAAAGAGTTTTTAATTAAAAGTTCTTTATTGAGTACAAATGTTAAATAATTAGATGCTCAAATAGCACAACAATATGCTGACTGTTGTTAGAGGAATAGTGAAGTTTAGAAAACTCAGTGGGTGTATATTTGCTGTGGACATGAAGTGGAGTAAATATCTTTTTATATTTAGGAAAAAAAAACTCTCACACTTTTCATTGCAAGGGAATGATTTCTATATAATGCTATCAGCAGTAATGTAATACTGTGTGTGTATCTGTGTAAGGTGTCTTGTCCTGTGTGTGTGTGTGTGTGTGTAAGGTGTCCTGTGTGTTTATGTGTGTGTAAGGGTGTCCTGTTTGTGTGTGTATGTATGTTTAAGGTGTCCTGAGTGTATATGTGTGTGTAAGGTGCCTTGTGTGTGTGTGTGTATGTGAGGTGTTCTGTGTGTGCATATATGTGTGTTTGTGTGTGTGTAAGGTGTCCTGTGTCTGTCTGTGCATGTCTGTGTGTGTGTGTGTGTGTGTGTAAGGTGTCCTGTGTCTGTGCATGTCTGTGTGTGTGTGTGTGTGTGTGTGTGTAAGGTGTCCTGTATGTTTCTCTGTGTGTGTGCAAAGTATCATGTGCGTGTGCCTGTGTATATGTGTGTGTGTGTGTGTGTAAGGTGTCCTGTATGTTTCTCTGTGTGTGTGCAAAGTATCATGTGTGTGTGCCTGTGTATATGTGTGTGTGTGTGTAAGTTGTCATGTGTGTAAGGTTTCCTGTGTGTGTAGAGTGTGTAAGGTGTGTGTGTATCTTTCTGTCTGCCCCTGACTTATTGTGTGCCTGTCTACTCCTGCCTTAGCTTAATGGCATCTGAAGAATAAAGGTCTCTTTTAGGTAGGATAATAAGCTTATATTAAAAAGTTTATAACTATATACAAAGGGCTAGGTTACCAGTGGAGTGCTAATTTATATAAGAAACCAGCCATTACAACTGTGTGGTTATTGCTACCGTGCTCGCAGTAGCAATTAGGGTTCAGAAAATGAACCAGAGATCAGAAAGACTACATTGCAGTCTATGGGAACTGTGTTTCCAGTTAATATATATGCATATGCTTATATACATATATATTTATATGTTAATATATGAATACACACATATAAAAACATAAATATATATTTATATATACATATATATCTTAAAATTTTCAGCCCTGTATATATATATACTGTATATATAAATACAGTATATCGCTACTGGCATGGAATGCTAACAAGTGGGAGAAAATACACACCAATGTGGGTACTCATTACAAAAGTATCTGAAAGCAAGGTCGTATTAATATAACATGTTGACACCTGGTAGAGTATCAGTGTGGAATAGGTGACCATGTTGAAGAAACTTACGGCACTAAAGTTACAAGCTGTGTGAATAGGATAAAGGCGCTGCCTTGTCTTGTGAAAAGACTGAAAATCTTGTTAATTGTCTTTGCTTGGAGTCATACATGTCTTGCCTAGACTGTGCTTTATATAACACAGCTTGGCTTTCATTTGCCCCTATGTGAAAATACTAACTTACTTGTGGCACCTATACGCTAACATCTTTGCATTTTGCTTTGCAGACTCTTTCTGTAGATGTGTATATATACAACGAATGTTTGAGGAACACTGTATGAATCGCACTGTTTCTACTACTTGTGCCTACTTGTTTACTTGTGTGCATATTCAGGGGGCTCACTTGCTGGTTTGCTTAGATCCCATTTACAACCTGCACAGCAATTAGCCCCTACGCGTAGTGGTGCTGACAGCAGCTGGGTGTAGCTAAGCTAGAGGTGGTCTCACTTGATATAAAAAACGATACAATTGTGTACTACTGCATCCATGTTCATTTAAATCAATGTGATTATTTTACTGAAGTTGCATATCACAGGCATCGTCATGCTAACCACTTAGATCCCGTCTCTAAACCTGCCCAGGGTATACCTTCCAGCCAATTGACTGGGGGGTTCTGTGTGCAGCTGGGTGTAGTGGTCTATCACACAATCCTGTGACTAAGCGATACAATCAATGTTTATACTATTTCGCAGCTGTGCTTTGCGTGTACCCCTGACTAGTCAGGTTCTTTTAAATTGTCATCTATGAGTTGAATTTGTATGCTTATGTGCTTTAATATCTATATCCTGCATGGGTCTGTTCCCATGGTGTGGAGGATTTGACTGTCACAATTAAAATTATATAATTATATTCAAGTGATTTGTGAGTTTTTCTAAAAGAGTGCTGAAGTCCCTGTCTTTGCTGTACCAGGATTACATTCCTGGTATTTCTTTCTTTTGTGTACATGATACATTAAAATTAAAGGGTCTGCACCACATTTACTTATAGCTGCTTGGGCAATAAAGTCTAGCTGCAACTAACTAAACTCCACTAGCAATTGCGTCCTCTCCTTACTGTTCTCGACTATATATATATATATATATATATATATATATACATATATATATATATGAATATATGTTTAAAAATACATAGAACATTTCCCCTAAGAACATTGGAATGTAAAATATTTACAGATACACAGATGAGACAGGGATGGAACTACCGTGGGTGCCCAGCGGGAGGTTCTCTAGGGGGGCCAGCTTCAGCTTTTTTTTTTTCAATAAATAGTTCCATGATGAATGGAATGATGATCCCTGAACCCTGACTGTGGTGTGCACATTGGCGCCTCCTCCGCTCCTGACTGACTGCAAATGTAATAAAAAATAAGTGGCAAGGTGACAGCAGAAAATTATTTATTAATAATCAGAGGCAAATAACAAACAGGCAACATTTCTGGATCTTATCCCTTCCTCATGCCATGCCTAAACAAACAAACTTTACTCCTTTATATACACATATTCATTTAAATCAATTTGGGCTTAGAAAGAAAAGCCACTTCAATCCAGGGTCTGTTAATCATAGTATATAAATCTTTATATCATTAGTACAGAATGATATCTCTAAGTTGCAAATTCAAACTGAGCAGCATAGGCTTAAAATTAACAGATATAAACCTAGAATAAGTAATACCACCAAAAACATCAGCTAGCTTTACAAAATCTTCAAAAACAGCAAGATATTATTTTTAAGAGGGCTGCCAAGGGTGGAGCTGTAGTTGTGCTGGATAAAAATGAATATATTCATGAAATTAAAAAAACAACTTAGCAATAACAAAGTATATCAGAAACTGCCCTATAACCCTGTATTTAAAATCCAGAAAGAGATAGAAATTGTAATCTCTAATGCTGTTAAGAATAACATCATAGGAAAAGATGTAGCTTCTTTCTTGATAATTGAAAAACCTTGTACCCCGGTTATCTATGTTCTGCCAAAAGTACATAAGTGCTTATCTAAACCACCTGGTCGCCCAATAGTGCAAGCACCAATTCAGTCTCCACTAACATTTCTATATTACTTGACAAAATACTTTGTCCATATGTAGAATTATCTAATTCCATTGTTAAGGATACAGGATATTTTTTGCTTAAGTTGGATTCCCTTGCCCTCCCTACTACTAAGTTAATTATGTATAGCTTAGAAGTTGAAAGTTTATACACCAACATCAAACATACCAGTGGGATAGATTCAGTTAAAGTTACTTTAGAGTCTGATAACAAATATAATTATGCTCAAATTGACTTTTTTGTTCATTTACTAACAATTATCCTATATGTTATTATTTTATGTTTCAGGATGATTTTTTTTCTTCAGTTCCAAGGTACTGCCATGGGTTCCAACATCGCCCCTTACTATGCCAATATCTTTATGAATTTATATGAAGAAAGGTATGTTTATTCTAATCATCTGTTTACTCTGTATGGCGCCACTTGGTGGCGCTATATCGACGATATATTTGGGGTATGGCTGGGTGACGTTGGAACCCTAAATAATTTTGTTAATGAACTTAATACAGCTACCTGTAATATTAAATTTAAACTCACCTGGAATGAAGAATATATAGATTTCCTTGATGTTAGAATTATCAAAACGGACAATTCATTTAATACTGATTTATTCAGAAAAAGCACTGACCGCAATAGTCTGCTAAGATATGAAAGTGCTCATCCTCCCTCTCTTATTAAAAATCTTCCTCATAGTCAAATGCTAAGGGTACAAAAAATTGTCTCAGATGAGAGTATAATTGACACTAGACTGAAAGAAATAGGTGAAAGATTTAAAGAGAGAGGATATCCAGAAACATTAATAAATGATGAGATAGACATTGTGAAGTCTATCCCTAGGGCTAGTTTATTAAAACCTAAAACCTATATGACGGCTGAATCAAGTAAATTCTTTAATAAGGATAGGCTTATTTTTGTGTCTGAGTATAATGCTCAAAGAAGGAAATTGTGCGAATTATTAATAAACATTGGAGTGTCCTAGCAAATTGTAATCCCAATATACAAGAATTTAGAGTAAATCCTATGCCTGTCTATAAAAGGGGTACTAATACCCAGACTAAATTGATTAAAGCGGATGTAGGCTCTAAGCTTAAAAATAATATACGTTATATGACATCTAAAAATGTGGGCTGCTTCCCGTGTTTAGGTTGCTCATGCTGTAACAACTTTATTAAAGGTTCAGTATTTTATCATCCCCACACTGGCCCTTAATATAATATTAAGGGTTACTTTACCTGCTTAACAACATATATTGTATATATGATTAAATGCCCTTGTGGTGGAGTTTATATTGGTGAATCGACAAGATGCGCAAAAGACGGTATTATTGAGCATAAAAGCAATATTCGCACAGGCAATCTGAAAGCCCCAGTAGCCAATCATTTCTTAAAAATAGGTCATTCCATCAGTCAACTTAAGTTTCAAATTATTGATCATGTAGAAAAACCTTGTAGAGGAGGTAATAGGGAGTTACTTCTCAAGCAAAAGCAATCATATTGGATTTTTGAACTAGGTACTCTTGAACCTAGAGGTTTAAATAAAGATTGGGCTTTATCAATTATTTTTCTGAAATAGTAATGGTTAGAATATGTATATTAGACTTAATAACATAACACTGTATCTAAGATTAAGTATCCCAATGCTTTATAGTGATTATTTGCTGATCTCTTTTTAATAGATTTATATATTAGTATTTCTGTACATTAGGAGCTATTGGTATATATATATATATATATATATATATATATATATATATATATAAATGTGTGTGTATAAGGGAGAAGTATATGAAAGGGTTAATTGCTCTATAGTGCCACCTTGTGGTATATGTGTATATAAAGGAGTAAAGCTTGTTATTAATAAATAATTTTCTGCTGTCACCTTGCCACTTATTTTTCATTATACTGTTCTGGGGACCAGGGCGGTGACCCCAAGGTGACGTGCAGCTTCATACCTGTGGTGCTGGGACTCTACATTATTGACTGCATGTGTAGTCAGTCAGTAATAGAGAGAGAGAGACTTCACTGAGCGGGAGCAGCGCAAGATTAGCATAGTCAGTATTGGGGAGATCTAGACAGCAGAGAGGAGGTGCACATTAGCAGTGGAAGGAGGATTACAGACAAAGGTGTGCAGTACAGAGAAGACAGTTATGGAGAAGAGGAGTGTGGCAGAGGAGAGGGTGCAGGCACTTTGCGGAAACAGGGAGCCTATATTTGTCTGGGATTTCCAATTCTGCAGCAGAGAAGCTGAGCTTGTGCCACTGCCTCTGAGAGCAAGCATTGTCCAAGAGGGGATTTAAAGCAAGTACGGCTGGGATCAGTTGTCAAAAACTCCACCTCAGACCCCCACAAGCCCCCCTCCTGTACGTTTCAAAGGAAGATCTGCATAGAGATACATATAAGTGTTGCCATCTGCTGCAGAAGGGTTAAGTCCATTTATTTAAAATGCTGCAAATATATGAGAAGGGGTAGATGGATGTCCCTCTATTTAAATTATTTCTTGCATTATAATTGGAAAGTTTTCTTTTTTTCATTAAAGAAAAAATATAGGTTTAATGTGGTTTCTAGTTACACCTCTGACATGATAGCTGTAATGGAGACACCAATATTCACCAGATGTACGTCAGACATGATACACTACATAGTATAATGTCTACTCGCACTTTCATATATCGACCCCTTTGACTTCACAAATGGTTAGAATTGTGCCAAAGGACCCGAATTATCAAGCTCCAAATGGCTCGCCGGAAACAGAAGTTATGAAGCAGCAGTCTAAAGACCGCAACTTCATAACTTGTTCGCTTGCTCTGAGGCGGTGGACAGAAATCAACCCGATCAAATACAATCGGGTTGATTGACACCCCCTGCATCATTAATTCATACAGACAACATAAAAAAGCATCAATACTAAATCCAAAAAAGAACAAAAACACAAAACATAAAACTAAAAAAACTTGCATGCAACTGACTACCACTACTGTTTTTATTTTGCAATTACTGTGTGAATGACCTGCATGCAGCCTGCTATATTTGTTGTTCTCATGACAACTTCTCTCTGCTCAGTTCATACCTCCCAGTTCTTTCTGGGGGGTTCTGTGTGCAGTTGGGTGTAGTTGGTCTGAGTCCTACCCAGGGATAGGCACAGACAAAGGCTGTGGCGGACATTTTCCAAAGTACAGACCTTAGTGAAGGACACCCAGGTACATTTAAAATTAAAAACATTATTTTATAGTGCTTGGTGTTATTATACTGATGCAGATACCACTGATCCTACAACCAGCCCTCCTCTGGCTATACCCATGAGCCAGTGTCAATACTGTGTCTTTGTATAGTGCTTGGTGTTATTATACTGATGCAGATACCACTGATCCTATAACCAGCCCTCCTCTGGCTATACCCATGTGCCAGTGTCACTACTGTTTCATTATATAGTGCTGGGTGTTATTATACTGATGCAGATACCATTGACCCTATAACCAGCCCTTGACTGGCTATGCGCATGTGCCAGTGTCACTACTGTGTCATTATATAGTGTTGGGTGTTATTATACTGATGCAGATACCACTGATTTTATAACCAGCCCTCCTCTGGCTATACCCATGTGCCAGTGTCACTACTGTGTTATTATATAGCGCTGGGTGTTATTATACTGATGCAGATATCACTGGCCCTATAACCAGCCCTTGTCTGGCTATACCCATGTGCCAGTGTCACTACTGTGTCATTATATAGTACTGGGTGTTATTATACTGATGCAGATATCACTGACCCTATAACCAGCCCTTGTCTGGCTATACACATGTGCCAGTGTCACTACTGTGTCTTTGTATAGAGCTGAGTGTTATTATACAGATGCAGATACACATCCAGTATTTCACTCAGGCTTTATTTATTCCATAACTTATCGCCCAATATTGCTAGCAGTCTCTTGACAAGCCACTAACTTTATTCACACTACATTTTTTTTTATTCCTATTATTTAATCAGAAAGAAAAGATATACTAAGGTTGTGGCGGACACTGCAAGGGCTAGTCACGGACACCAGTGTCTGTGTACGGATACCTTGCCTATCCCTGGTCCTACCATTATAGCTGCTATCTATGTACATGTTGATTAACTAGCACTTGCAGATACTTCAGAACTCTGTATTTTCATATGACCGGTTGTACTGTCCTCATTAACTGATAACTAGACAGCTAGTTAACAAACCAGACAGAAATAGCTTTGTGTTTATTCCAAACTGATTTTACTTCTGAATAGTTATTTTTTGTAAAACTGCAATACAATAAGAAAAGTTGAAATTACAATATGTAGTTACACGTGGTGCTTGCAATACATACAATAAATAATACATGTTTCTAACACAGAGAGCTTACATTTAATCCTTACAGCAAATAGCAATGCAATTGAAATGTACAATGAACTCTTAGCAAACAACAAATAACTTACAGGCATATGTATGTTTAGAGGCAAATGTTTAAGAGCTGATTTACATGCTTCTTGAAGCTAAGATGGCTGCTGAGAAACTGAAAGTAACTTTTTATTAACAAACTTTATTAACACTTCCTGTTTTATTCTTGAGAGGAACCAAGCTGTAATTGCAACATGAAACCACCAGATGGCATCAACATGAACATAATAAGCATATAATAGACAGAACACTCCCCGCCTGGTATAAACATATACCACTATTACATGATCTATACATTATTATTAAATTCAACCAGATAACTTTTTACTTTGAAAAAGAACAATCAAATCTGACACATGTCTAAGGTATATAAGACTCATTGTCCATCCATTGCACTTTACTTGAGAGTCTTTCAACAATACAACATCTCCTTCTTGAACGTTTTGTTTCTCATTCCATTTTCTATATTTCCATGTTTGGATACATTTGATAGTCACTGTTTCAGCTTGCAAGAAATCTAAGGAATGGCAAAACCCTTTGCAGCAATGCCAGCCTTTACACGACTCCTTTTGAGTGCTGCTGGAAAATGACTTGGCAATGTGAATAAGTATTGCTATACCTCTCACAAGGGACTTCCACTTTGAGAATCTGAGAAATCTATGTGAGTCTAACTGGCATTCATACACTTCAGTTATTAAAGCTGTCACTTCAGGTCTGATCTCACTGTCAGAATCTGGTTCAATTAGGTCAAATACTTCAGCTTCAGATTGATCACCTGAATCTACCTGATGTAAGAAATCTGGGCCTGAGAACCAGTTGGTATGTTTTAGGTGCGCTGCCTGAATTGGTCTAGTACCATGATCTGCTGGATTCTGACTGGTGTTAATATAATGCCACTGATCTGGATTAGTAGATTTTCTAATACGAATTATTCTGTTTGAGAGATATACATGAAATCTCCTACAAGTATTGTGAATATAACCTAACACAATTTTGCTATCAGTGTAATATTTAACTGCATAAAGTTCAATGTCCATTTCTTCAGTAATAAGTTCAGCTAGCTCAACTGACAAAACAGCTGCACATAATTCTAGACGTGGCACTGTATGGGCTGGTTTGGAGCTAGTTTAGATTTGCCCATAATAAAGCCTACATGACATTAACCGCTACTGTCTATGACTCTGAGATATGCCACAGCTGCTATCGCTACAGTAGAAGCATCAGAAAAAACACATACCTCCTTTCTTACTGTGGATGATAGTGACACTGGCACATAGGGTCTGGGAATACTGAGACCTTCAAGATGGATCAGGTCTTCTGTCCATTCTCTCCATTGAGCTTCTCTATCTGGTGAGACTGGGGAATCCCAGTCACATTGGTCTGTTGAGAGTTCTCTGACTAAAGATTTACTTTGCATAGTGATTGGAGATGCAAACCCAAGTGGGTCATAAAGACTGTTTACTGTAGCCAGGATACCTCTCTGTGTGAAAGGTTTTACATCTTTAGACACTTGAAAAGTGAAACTGTCGGTCTGTAAGTTCCAACTTACCCCTAAGCTCCTTTGGAGGGGTAAATGATCGACACCTAGAACAAGGTCCTTTAGATCTTTAGCTCTGTCATCTGCAGGAAATGCTTCCATTACTGGACTTTTGTTGGATGCCAATTTGTGTAGCTTGAGATTTGATCCTACGAGCATGTCCTTAGCTCTCTGCAGGAGACTGACTGCTTCAGCTTCAGTAGGCACAGATGCGAGTCCATCATCTACATAGAAATTCCTCAAGATAAACTGTTCTACATCTTCGCCATACTCACTCTTTCCTTGCTTTGCTATTTGTCTTAGACCATAAATGGCTATGGCTGGAGAAGGGCTGTTTCCAAAGACAGGTACCTTCATCCTGAACTCTATAATTTCTTTGTTAAGGTCATTGTCATGAAACCAAAGAAATCTCAAATAGTTACAGTGATCTTCTCTAACCATGAAACAGTAAAACATTTGTTGTACATCAGTGGTAATTGCAACTTGCTCTTTGCGGAAACGTAAAAGGACACCTAGTAGTGTATTATTTAAATCAGGCCCACTGAGGAGTGTGTCATTCAGTGAGATGCCTTCAAACTGAGCACTTGAGTCAAAAACTTCTCTGATCTGTCCTGGCTTCTGAGGGTGATAGACACCAAAGATTGGTAGGTACCAACACTCCTCACCTGCTTCCAATGGTGGGGCAGATTCTGCTTGGTCATGGTCAAAGATCTTTTGCATAAAGTTAACAAAATGTTCTTTCATTTCAGGTTTTTTCACAAAGGAACGCTGTAGAGCAAGGAGTCTTTTCTGGGCTTGCTCTAAGTTTGTAAGGATATGTTTAATTGTTTTTAGAGAACACTACAATTACAGCCCCTGCTTTATGCAGGACCACTCAGTCTCACACCTTACCTCGGATTCCCACAGATTTAACTTAAGGGAACCCTGATATGCTCATTGATCTGAGGGTCACTACAGCAGGGTTGCTGAGTGAAACCGGAACCTTCACGCAACAATAAATGCTTAATGCAGAAAAGAGAGTAAGTCTTATAGGATTGACTGTAGCAGTAGTGAAAGAGTTAATTAGTGCAGGTGCCTTAATTCAAACAGAGTTGCAATGGAAATAGTTTATGCAACAGGCTTTAACAAACACACTGAAGTTAACACAGTACTTTGATAAGTGAATAAATCAACCTCTGGTCATTTTGTAAACCATACTTTGATAATGAATAATAATACTTTGCAGAGTTGTTCAATCAGAGTAATATAAGCTGTGGTTAACTTGAAGAAACAGTTATAGTTTAAGTTAGAGCAAACAGTTCATTTCAAGCACAATAGAGGTTAATTGCGTAAAGTTTGAATTATGCTTATGCAATCCGATAATGAATAATGGTACTTTGTAATAATCTTTGTCACAGTTATTTGTTTGTAATATGGTAAATAGCAGTAAAAAGGTTTAGTGCATATTTGATATCTGAAGCGAATATGGAAATCCAGCAAGTGAGCGTTCCACAATATATAGCAAGTGAAGGAAAAATGAGGTTGCAGCAATACACACAGTTCATAGAATGCAATATATATAGACTAGAAATATTGTAGATGATATTAGCACATAGCGATACAGTTACCACACAGCAACAAGTCCTAGGAGTATCGCAGAAAGCCTGGCAGAGATCCGCGGCGGGAGAATGAGGAGCGTGACGTCACACGCTGCAGGGGAACAACCTCACTACAGGAGAGAGACTGAAAAATCTCTTAGTGAACAAACGGAGCAAATCTTCAAGCACAAAAGAGTATCTGCAAGTTGATTCAAATAGGCAGATACTCATGGGGAGCAATAAGTTGAGAATACAAAGTAGTATAAACAGCTAGGTCTCTTCTGAAGCAGCATCACACTGAGCAACAAATTACCAAGCAATGAGTTCTGTTGGGAGGAGCCTTAAATAGGGGTAGTGAGTTGACATCCTTAAAGGCACAGTAGGAAAAGAGATAAATCCCTGACAGGACACCCCCCCCAAGGAGCCGCTCCGCGGATCAAGGACCAAGACGATCAGGATGTCTACGATGAAACAAAGAGACAAGACGTGGTGCAGAGACATTATTGAAAGGCTCCCAAGAGTCCTCCTCAGGACCAAATCCCTTCCAACTGACAAGATACTGAAGTTGATTACGATGGTATCGAGAGTCTATGATAGACTCAATCTCATATTCCATGCCATCAATGACTGTAGGATCCACCGTCTCATTTTGAGTTGAATCTCTGATTGCACTGTAAGGTTTCAAAAGAGAGACGTGGAATGTGGGATGTATCTTCATGGAATCTGGTAGTTTAAATGTTACAGCATTAACATTGATGATCTTTTGTATCGGATAAGGCCCTAAATATAGGGAAGCCAGTTTTTTAGATGGAACTTGTAAGCGTAAATGTTTAGTGCTTAACCAAACTTTGTCACCAATCTTGTAATCTGGAGGCTTGGATCTACGTAGGTCGTAGTGATGTTTCTGAACAGCCTGGGCTTCTAGTAAAACTTGTTTCAATGCTGATAAATTGGTAGCAATGGTATTAACAAGATCATTAACTATAGGCATGTCGGAATTGTTGATCTGATTTGGATAGTATGAGGGATGAAATCCATAATTGATGTAAAATGGTGTCATTTTAGTTGATGAATTTACGGCATTATTATGAGCAAATTCAGCAGTAGCAAGTAGAGAATGCCAGTTATCTTGTTGTTGAGTGCAGTAGCAACGAAGGTACTGCTCTAATGTTTGATTTGTTCTTTCTGTTTGACCATTCGTTTGTGGATGATAAGCGGTACTCAAACGTTTAGTAATGTTAAGAGAGGAACACAATTGATTCCAAAACCTCGAGGTGAATTGCGTACCTCTATCTGTGGTGATTGTTTCAGGTAAACCATGTAGTTTTACAATGTGATTCAAAAATAGTGAAGCAGTTTCTGAAGACGTAGGCAATCCTCTATGTGGAAGGAAATGAGCCATTTTAGAGAATAAGTCCACTACAACCAATATGGTATTATAATTAGCTGACGAGGGCAGATCAACAACAAAATCCATAGCAATTGCTGCCCAGGGTCTGTCTGGTACTGGTAAAGAGAGAAGGTAACCATAAGGACTCTTATGCTGATGTTTCTTAGTTGTACATACCATACAGGAATCAATATACTGTTTAATAGTATCATTCATCTTTGGCCACCAGTAATTCCTTTTAATCAAATGAGCAGTTCTATGAACTCCAGGATGACCAGCCAATAGAGAGTCATGAGCAGAGGTAAGTATCTCATTCCTGAGAGAAGGAGGTATATACAATAAAGTGCCATGATAGTATAAGTTGTCGGAATGTTTTAGTACATCCAAATGACCCAAAGATGAATCATCCTTCAGATGTTCTTGTAAGATGGTTTTAAACTCAGTTGTTAAACAAATAATTCTATCCGGAGGTATGATAGATGAAGGAGAAACCACATCAGTAGGACGAGGGTCTTTTCTAGAAAGAGCATCAGCTTTCATATTTTTTGAACCTGGTCTATAAGTGATGACGTAATCAAAACGAGAGAAGAACAAACTCCATCGAACCTGACGAGCAGTGAGGGTCTTGTTTGATTTTAGATATTCTAAATTACGGTGATCGGTATAGATGGTGATTGGATATGTTGCACCCTCTAGGAGGTGTCGCCAGAACTCCAAAGCTGATTTAATTGCGAGAAGTTCCTTATCACCGATTCCATAGTTAATCTCTGCTGAACTCATAGTTCTAGAATAGTAGGAGACAGGATGTAAAGGTTCTTTTTCAGAACGTCTTTGAGATAGAACAGCCCCCACAGCAAACTCAGAAGCATCGACTTCTAGCATAAATTGACATGTGGGATCTGGAAACTGTAAAATAGGGGCTGAAACAAATTTAGTTTTTAGAGTATTGAAGGAATGATCAGCATCTTGATTCCATACAAACTTAACTTGCTTACGTGTTAACGTAGTGAGAGGTCTAACAATAAGTGAAAAGTCTTTAATGAACTTTCTATAAAAGTTCGCAAAGCCAAGGAATCTTTGAATATCTTTTTTATTACGAGGAATAGGCCAATTAGTGATAGCTTCTACTTTGCTTGACTCCATTGAAATTCCAGCTGGTGAGATGCAATAACCAAGGAATGATATGGTGTTTGTATTAAAAATACACTTTTCAAGCTTTGCATAAAGACGGTGTGCCCTTAAACGTGTCAACACTTGTTTGACATGTACAATGTGATCCTGTAGAGAATTTGAGTAAACCAAGATGTCATCCAAGTATACGACAATACAGATATCTAACAAATCATGAAAGACATCATTTATAAAACATTGAAAAGTCGCTGGGGCATTGCACAACCCAAAGGGCATTACAGTGTATTCATATAAACCGTATCTAGTATGAAATGCAGTTAACCATTCATCCCCTGCCCTCATCCTAATCAGATTGTAAGCACCTCTGAGGTCAAGTTTAGTAAAAACTGTGGCACCTTGTAAACGTTCAATAAGTTCAGGTATGAGGGGCAGGGGGTATCTGTTCTTTTTTGTGCATTTGTTCAACTGCCTATAATCAATGATGGGTCTAAGACTGCCATCCTTGTTTTTTACAAAGAACATTGCTGCAGCTGCAGAGGATGTGGAAGGTCTAATAAAGCCTTTTTTCAAATTATCATCTAAATATTCTTTTAAATGATTTAATTCTGGCTGTGACAATGGATATATATGTCCATATGGTATGGAGCTTCCAGGTATAAGATCAATAGGACAATCATAGTCTCTGTGTGGAGGTAATTACTCAGCCTCCTTTTTATCAAAAACATCAGCAAATTCACTATAACATTCTGGTAACTTATGTTCAGTGATATGACAAAGTGTGTGTACCCCAAAACAGGATTGTTTACAGTGGTTTGAATCAAAAACTACTGATGCTGTGGACCACGATATAGTGGGATTATGCTTTATTAACCAATTCAGTCCAAGGATTAATGGATAGACAGAAGAAGGAAGAACATCAAAACAAATAAGCTCTGTGTGTCCTGAAGGGGTAACAACTTTGAGTGGGATAGTGTGGTGAGTTATGGGACCAGAGCTAAAGAAGGAACCGTCAACCAGACGAATAGCTAAAGCAACACTCTTCTTTATTAGTGGGATGTGATTATTAACAACAAAGGTGTTATCAGCAAAATTCCCAGAAGCCCCAGAGTCAATTATGGCCTGAACGTTTATCTTCTGATGGGACCACTGTAGGGAGACATAAATAGATAGATGAGATTTTATGCTGTCAACCAAATTAACAGTATGGTCATTGGACGAAGTCTTACCCTTCTTTTGTCGAATCAGAGAGGGACAGTCCCTAACAGCATGGTTCTTTTCAGCACAGTATAGACATAGGTTTAGTAGCTTACGCCTAGCTTTCTCCTCAGGTCTCAAGGGTCCCCTAATAACTGCAACATCCATGGGTTCTTCTATGGGTCTAGTGAATGCTGTGGAAGGTGTTGAGTGATGATAATTGGGGTTTCTTCTGGGGGTAGTCTCTGAATAGGATCTCTCTGACTTCCTTTCCCTAAGCCGACAATCTATGCCAATAGAGAGAGTCATCAATTCATCCAAATCCTCTGGAATCACACCCCTTGCTAATTCATCCTTAACTGCATCATTGAGTCCCAAACGGAACTGATTGCGTAGAGCAGGAATATTCCACAGGGTGTCAGGAGCCAATCTTTTAAATTCAGTAATGTAGTCTTCTAGCATTCTTTTGCCCTGTCTTAGAGACCTAATGGCAGTTTCAGCAGTATTTTTTCTATTGTGATCTTCATATAAAAGAGACTTTGCAGAAAAAAAATCTTCTAGTGAATTTAGGATAGGATCATTTTTTTCATAGAAAGCATTGGCCCAAGACCTGGCCTCACCTCTGAGAAATGAAATTACAGTTAGAACTCTAATCCTGTCAGTTGGGTATGACTTAGGTTTCAAAGTAAAAAGCAGAGTGCAGGAATTCCTGAAATCCCTAAACATAGCTCTGTCCCCAGAGAACTTTTCAGGTGGACTAACAATGGGTTCTGGACATGACTCAACATTAGTAGTTTTGTTTGCAAGATGATCATTAATAAAAAATTTTATACTCTGATTCTCTAGTTGTATATCCCTTAAGCCTTGAATCATGTGATCCATACTCTGAGCTAAAGAACCAACTCTCCTGGACAGTTCACTTACATCCATGATTTTAGCTGTTAGTAGTATTCCTTTTTTTAAGGCTTGGTAATATGTAAGGATATGTTTAATTGTTTTTAGAGAACACTACAATTACAGCCCCTGCTTTATGCAGGACCACTCAGTCTCACACCTTACCTCGGATTCCCACAGATTTAACTTAAGGGAACCCTGATATGCTCATTGATCTGAGGGTCACTACAGCAGGGTTGCTGAGTGAAACCGGAACCTTCACGCAACAATAAATGCTTAATGCAGAAAAGAGAGTAAGTCTTATAGGATTGACTGTAGCAGTAGTGAAAGAGTTAATTAGTGCAGGTGCCTTAATTCAAACAGAGTTGCAATGGAAATAGTTTATGCAGCAGGCTTTAACAAACACACTGAAGTTAACACAGTACTTTGATAAGTGAATAAATCAACCTCTGGTCATTTTGTAAACCATACTTTGATAATGAATAATAATACTTTGCAGAGTTGTTCAATCAGAGTAATATAAGCTGTGGTTAACTTGAAGAAACAGTTATAGTTTAAGTTAGAGCAAACAGTTCATTTAAAAGCACAATAGAGGTTAATTGCGTAAAGTTTGAATTATGCTTATGCAATCCGATAATGAATAATGGTACTTTGTAATAATCTTTGTCACAGTTATTTGTTTGTAATATGGTAAATAGCAGTAAAAAGGTTTAGTGCATATTTGATATCTGAAGCGAATATGGAAATCCAGCAAGTGAGCGTTCCACAATATATAGCAAGTGAAGGAAAAATGAGGTTGCAGCAATACACACAGTTCATAGAATGCAATATATATAGACTAGAAATATTGTAGATGATATTAGCACATAGCGATACAGTTACCACACAGCAACAAGTCCTAGGAGTATCGCAGAAAGCCTGGCAGAGATCCGCGGCGGGAGAATGAGGAGCGTGACGTCACACACTGCAGGGGAACAACCTCACTACAGGAGAGAGACTGAAAAATCTCTTAGTGAACAAACGGAGCAAATCTTCAAGCACAAAAGAGTATCTGCAAGTTGATTCAAATAGGCAGATACTCATGGGGAGCAATAAGTTGAGAATACAAAGTAGTATAAACGGCTAGGTCTCTTCTGAAGCAGCATCACACTGAGCAACAAATTACCAAGCAATGAGTTCTGTTGGGAGGAGCCTTAAATAGGGGTAGTGAGTTGACATCCTTAAAGGCACAGTAGGAAAAGAGATAAATTCCTGACAAAGTTGTTTGGTAGTCTAAGTCGAGGTGAGCGAAATGGTAGGGGTGCTACCCAGTAATTTGTTTCATCAATAAACATCTCTTTTTCAACTACATCAAGGAACATACCATCTTGAATAGACATAGAAGGTTTGTCATCGTTTGGAGTAGTAACAAACACATTATCATCTAAACTGCCCACATTGTGAGTTGCAGTTCCTAAATAACACAATGAGGGGGTGTATGACTGTTGTTTACAAGCATTAAAGGTCTCTTTTACCTGTATATAGCTAGTGCATGGGCTGAACAGAGAAGTGCGCCCACTAGGCAACACATTTGTCTTGAAAGAGTTCACATCTGCTGGTCTATGAGCTCCTCCTAAGCATACTTCCCCAACTATGACCCAACCTAAGTCTAAATGTTGTGCATAAGGACTGTTGTGAGGCCCATTAATCTGCTCACATACTTTGTGCACCTTCAGAATGTCTCTTCCTAACAAGAGAAGTATTTGTGCATTAGGGTCAAGTGCTGGGATCTTGTCTGTTAAGGATTTCAGATGAAGGAAATGCTGTGTAATCTCAGGTGTTGGAATTTCTGACCTGTCATCAGGTATCATGTAACATTCAATGAGTGTGGGGAGTTTTATGTGTGTTTTCCCATCAATAGACTGAACAGTGAAGTTGGATACCCTACGCCCTGTTTTCTCTGTAATGCCTGAGCATGTTCTTAGAGTGTAGGAAAATGTTTCACCACTAATGTTAAACACATCAAAAAACTCTGATTTGGCTAAAGAACAGTTACTTTGATCATCTAACACAGCATACATTTTTACAGAACAGTCAGGTTTATTAAAGGGATATACAGTCACTAAACAAATCTTGGAACATGATCTGGGCCTTGTCCCTTTCCCCCATACCTCTGTACACTTGGATACAATAGTGGGTGGAGTAGCTTCCTCTTGCTCCCCGCCTTGCTCTCTCTTAGGAAAAGGAGCCTCTACTACCCAGGGAGCTGGACCTGGATGCAAAGCTGAAGTATGTTGGTCACTGTTGCATTCTCTGCATCTTATGTTATTTTTGCAGTCTTTGGCAATGTGTCTGGTGGATGCACAACATCTAAAGCAGATAGAATTCTCCTTCAGGTAAGCTTTACGTTCATCAATGTGCTTGCTTCTGAACCCACGACACTTTGACAGTGGGTGTGGTTTATTGTGAATTGGACATGGACTGTCTGGTTCCATGGATTTCCACAAAGGGCTTTTCACCTGTGGAGTTGCATTAGTAGCTGACACTTCTGTCTTTCTTACTGACACCGTTGGTCTGTTGCTGTACCTTGTTCCTGACTTCTCTGTATTTACTGGAACTTGGTTGCTGCATGTTGAGAATATGAAGCTTGGATCATTTCTAGTCTTTGCTTGATTGACAATAAATCTGGTGAAGAAACTGAATGGTGGAAAGGAGACATGATGGTCTTCTTTGTACTTGGAACCTTGAAAAATCCATTTTCCTTGCAGGCTATATGGCAGTTTTTCAATAATTGGTTTGATGCCATGAGCTGTGTCTAGGTATGCCAGTCCTGGCAAAAAGCCTCCTGTCTTAGCTGCATTCACCTCCAACAACATGTCACCAAGTTCTCTTAACTTTATGTTGTCTTTGTTTGAGATTTTGGGGAAGTTTTCTAACTTCTTTAACAGTGCATTCTCAATAGCTTCAGGGCTGCCATAACATTATTTTAGTCTCTGCCATAGCATTTTAACTCCATCAATTGGGTTATGAACATGCACTGACCTGATTCTCTTAGCCTGTTGGGATGACTCTGGTCCAAGCCACTTAGTCAAAAGATCTAGCTCTTCTCTGGCTGTAAGATTAAGATCTCTGGTGACACCTTGGAATGATGTCTTCCATGCCCAGTAGTTCTCTGGTCGATCATCAAATGTTAGTAGCCCTGTACTCACTAACTCTCGACGAATCAGGTGCTTTGCTAGGTCAGTAGTCTCTGAAGTTCCTAATGTGCTATTTCTGAGAGAGGATATGTGAGAGTCCATATAATGTGATGGATATTGTGGATCAGCGTAACCTCTGCTTTCTTGAAAGTGCACTCTTGGTGTAGAGACATTTGCAGTGTCAGTCTGGGAAGGAGGGTGCAAGTCAGGAATACTTGGAGTAGACTGTAAATATGTTGAGTCAGGAAACTGTGGCATTATGCTGGACATATGTTGGATAGGAGCATGCTCTGTTTTATCTTGGTCTAGAGCATGGTTCTGTACATACTCACAAGTCCTTTGTACTGAATCATGGGTAGTTATTTCTGAAAAATCTTGGAGTGGTTCCTCATCTAGTTCGGCTGCTGCTTCATAGACTGCTGCTTCTGCAGATGCTGCAACTACTGCCCTTTGAATCTTTAGCACATGCATATTAGCTTCTAACTCTGCCTTGCATTGCGTTGTTTCAGCTTCACACCTTGCTGTCTCTGCTTTGCACCTAGCTGCCTCTGCTTCCATATCTGCTTTGCGCCTAGCTGCCTCTGCTTCCATATCTGCTTTGTGCCTAGCTGCCTTTGCTTCTAGTGATGCTTTCTGCTTTATCATGTCTGCTTCTTTTTCATCATAAGAAATTTGTGCCTGGGCTGCTTGCGCTTTAGCACGGGCTCTGAGTCCTGCAGAACTGGCTGATGATCTGCTGGAGCGCATTGAATATTTAGAGCCAGAGGCATAGGATCTGGTCTCTAAAGTTTGCTGCGTCATATCAACACTCTTGTCTTGGTTCATAGTGATCAGGTTAAAGTAGTGCAATATTTTAAATGCAGTTCTTGTGCAAATTATTTTTACTGCCTTTCACTTTAAATTGCAGGTCTTGTATGTTTGCTTGTTATTTACTGCTTTTTACTTTAAAATGCAGCCTTTGTATCTTGCTTGTTATTGCTTCTCACTTTTCAATGCAGCTCATATATCTTCCCTTAATATAGCATGCTTCTTACTTTACAATGCAGCTCTGTATCTGATATAGCCTGCCTTTTTACTGTACTGTCCTCATTAACTGATTACTAGACAGCTAGTTAACAAACCAGACAGAAATAGCTTTGTGTTTATTCCAAACTGATTTTACTTCTGAATAGTTATTTTTTGTAAAACTGCAATACAATAAGAAAAGTTGAAATTACAATATGTAGTTATACGTGGTGCTTGCAATACATACGATAAATAATACTTGTTTCTAACACAGAGAGCTTACATTTAATCCTTACAGCAAATAGCAATGCAATTCAAATGTACAATGAACTCTTAGCAAACAACAAATAACTTACAGGCATATGTATGTTTAGAGGCAAATGTTTAAGAGCTTATTTCCATGCTTCTTGAAGCTAAGATGGCTGCTGAGAAACTGAAAGTAACATCAACATGAACATAATAAGCATATAATAGACAGAACACCGGTCCTTTTTAGTTTTATGTTTTTGTTCTTTTTTGTATTTAGAATTGATGCTTTTTTATGTTGTCTGTATGATTTTATGATGCATACTAGATTGCCATATATTTTGTCTCTAATGCTGTGGCTCTCTGTTTTTTTACATTTTCCTATATTTAATAAATATTTACCTTTTATACGACTTACCTGAGCTCTATGTAAAAGAGTGATGAGTTCCCTGTCTTTCCAAAAGTTTGACTGTGTCATGAGTCATCCTATCCTTACTCATATCTTTTTTTTTTTTTTTAATATAATCATTTGTTTATGGGTCTGCACCACTAACCTCATTTAGGTATATTTTGGGGCATGTGAACTTATGATATTCACATATGTCTGTAAATAAAAGCTCTGATATAAAGCATTTGTTTCCCACTATACAACTCTGTTTATTTATATATATATTTATACATAAATACTGCACAATAAACAGTAAACATCAGGATTATTGTGCAGTATTTATTCATATTTTGAAACAGTAACTCAGGTTGGTGTCCCTGGAGGGCAGATTCTCATATTGTGGATATTATATATATATATATATATATATATATATATATATATATATATATATATATATCCTCCAAAAAGCAGGCACTCACTGGACTTTGTTAAAAAATATAAATTTTATTGGCTCATGTTAAAAGACAAACGTCGGCCGGCAATGTTGTTATTTATGTTTGTTGCCATTAGCAACTGTTGCGCCCTATGAGACATCGGTCTCTGAACATGCGCACTTTCACCCTGGATATTCCTGACACATGGTTGAATAAAATTACATACAATTAGCTAAAGTACAAAAACCCCCCACTAAATTACAGAAAATAATAAACAAATTACAAGATATTTAAACTACACCTAATCTAATAGCCCTATCAAAATAAAAAAAGAACCCCCCCCAAAATAAAAAAACCCTAGCCTAAACTAAACTATCAATAGCCCTTAAAAGGGCCCTTTGGCGGGCATTGCCCCAAAGTAATCAGCTCTTTTACCTGTAAAAAAAAAATACAAACAACCCCCCAACAGTAAAACCCACCACCCACACAACCAACCCCCCAAATAAAATACTAACTAAAAAAACCTAAGCTCTCCATTGCCCTGAAAAGCTTAAAAGGGCAGTTAGCTCTATTGCAGGCCCAACCCCTAACCTAAAAATAAAACCCACCCAATACACCCTTAAAAACCTAACACTAACCCCCTGAAGATCGACTTACAGTTCTGAAGACCGAACATCCATCCTCAAGCAAGGAGCAGAAGTCTTCATCCAAACGAGCCGAAGTCCTCAACGAAGCAGTGAGAAGTCTTCATCCAAGCCGGGCGAAGTGGTTCTCCAGACGGGCAGAAGTCTTCATCCAGACGGCATCTTCTATCTTCATCCATCCGACGCGGAGTGGGTCCATCTTCAAGACATCCGATGCGGAGCATCCTCTTCATCCGGAGTTTTTAAGTGTTTTAAGGGTGTATTGGGTGGGTTTTATTTTAGGTTAGGGTTTGGGCCTGCAATAGAACTAACTGCCCTTTTAAGGACAATTCCCATTCAAATGCCCTTTTCAGGGCAATGGGGAGCTTAGGTTTTTTTAGTTAGCATTTTATTTGAGGGATTGGTTGTGTGGGTGGTGGGTTTTACTGTTGGGGGGGTTGTTTGTATTTATTTTTTTTACAGGTAAAAGAGCTGATTACTTTGGGGCAATGCCCTGCAAAAGGCCCTTTTAAGGGCTATTGATAGTTTAGTTTAGGCTAGGGTTATTTTTTTTATTTTGGGGGGTTCTTTTTATTTTGATAGGGCTATTAGATTAGGTGTAATTAGTTTAAATATCTTGTAATTTGTTTATTATTTTCTGTAATTTAGTGTTTGTTTGTTTTTTGTATGTAATCTATTTAATTGTATTTAATTTAGGTAAGTTATTTAATTGTAGTGTAGTGTTAGATGTTAGTGTAACTTAGGTTAGGTTTTATTTTACAGGTACTTTTGTTTTTTTTTAGCTAGGTAGTTATTAAATAGTTAATAACTATTTAGTAACTATTCTACCTAGTTAAAATAAATACAAACTTGCCTGTAAAATAAAAATAAACCGTAAGATAGCTACAATGTAACTATTAGTTATATTGTAGCTAGCTTAGGGTTTATTTTATAGGTAAGTATTTAGTTTTAAATAAGAATTATTTAGGTAATTATAGTAATTTTATTTAGATTTTTTAAATTATATTTAAGTTAGGGGGTGTTATGGTTAGGGTTAGACTTAGATTTAGGGGTTAATACATTTAATATAGTGGTGGTGACGTTGGGGACGGCAGATTAGGGGTTAATAAATGTAGGTAGGTGGCGGCGATGTTAGGGATAGCAGATTAGGGGTTAATATTATTTAACTAATTTTTGCGAGGCAGGAGTGCGGCAGTTTAGAGGTTAATATGTTTATTATAGTGGCGGCGATGTCCGGAACGGCAGATTCGGTGTTAAAAAATTTATTTTAGTATTTGCGATGCAGGAGGGCCTTGGTTTAGCGGTTATTAGGTAGTTTATGGGTGTTAGTGTACTTTTTAGCACTTTAGTTATGAGTTTTATGCTACGGCGTTGTACGATAAAACTCCTACTGACTTTAGAATGAGTTAGGGATCTTGGAGGTACCGCTCACTTTTTGGCCTCCCAGGAAAGACTTGTAATACCAGTGCTATGGAAGTCCCATAGAAAAAAGACTTTACAAAGTTTACGTAAGTCGTTTTGCGGTAAGGCCAAAAAAGTGTGTGGTGCCCCTAAACCTGCAAGACTCGTAATAGCAGCAGGCGTAAAAAAGAAGCGTTAGGACCTGTTAACGCGGCTATTTTACCTTAACGCACAACTCGTAATCTAGCCATGAGTTCGTATGTATATAGTAATATGTTGGATTATTAAATTGTGGGATTTTAAAACTGTGCAGTGTATCCCCACCTATAATTAATTATAATTAAATTATTTTAATTGAGTTACTACATTTAGAGACAGACATTAGACAGACACTGGCTAGCAGGTTTTGAAAGTAGATATCCCCTATTTTTTAACCAGTGCTTTCTTTTGTTGTTTCAATAGTTGCTCTTTTTTTTATTTTCTTTCTCTGAGATCATATTTTAAATGGAAGTACAGTATCAAATATAGCAGTGCTGAGAACTAGCTGTTGTTTTCTACTCAAAGACAATGCCAAAACTACCCCGCATTCCTCAGTACCCCTAAGTAAAGAGTCCAGTGAAGGTATTAAACCTATAATACAGCAATTGCTGAAACAAGGAGTTCTAAAAGAAACTGTAAGCCCCTTTAATACTCCTATCGTCCCAGTTCGCAAACCACATATTAACCCCCCTGTGTACAGGTTTGTGCAAGACTTAAGGGCATTGAATGCTGCTGTAAAAGCATCTTTTCCAGTTGTGCTCAATCATGCTACCATAATGTCATCTATACCAGAAGATGCCAAATATTTTTAAGTGATAGATCTGAGCTCTGCATTCTTTAGTATCCCATTGCACCCTGACATCCAGTACTTATTTGCATTCACCTACACCCTAGCGTATGGCTCTCCAAAACAATATACATACCAACGTATGCCAATGGGTTATACTGAGAGTCCAGCTATATTCACTAAGATTTTAGCTGAGGATCTGAAAGATGTCCAAACCACCCAAGGAACAGTCCTAATTCAGTATATGGATGACCTACTGGTCGCTACACCCACCATGAATTAGTGTTTAGAGGACACACTAACACTACTTACATTTTTGTCAAACAAGGGATATAAAGTAAATAAAAATAAGTTACAGGTAGCAAAGGCAGAGGTAAAATACTTAGGACACCTTATTAGCCATCACACAAGAAAATGGAGTCCATGTCCAACCACAGTAAAGGGAGTTAGAGCATTCCTAGGAATGGCAGGATATTTTAGACAGTGGATTCCTGCTTTCTCAGAACTAGCTGCACCTCTGCAGGCACTTACACGTAAGGGAGTAACACCCTTGGTCAAAGGAATGCAAGGATACTTTCACAGCACTAAAAAAAAGTCTCCCCAGTGCTCCAGCATTAGGTTTGCCTGCATACTCCATTCCTTTCACCTTGTACTGTCATGAACATAATGGCTATGCTGAAGGAGTTCTCACTCAGCAACATGGGGCAAACACAGACCTGTAGCATATTTCAGCACAGCACAGTGTGGCTTTGGGATTTCCCACCTGTATGCGTGCAGTGGCAGCTGCTGCTTTACCAACAGACTCATGTCAGAATTTAGTATTGGGACATCCCTTGAATGTAAAAGTACCACATGCAGTACAGACACTCCTCATGCGCAACTCCACACAAATATCTAATGCCAGACTCACAAAATATGAGTGCATACTGCCCGGGAGCGAGAATATAACTATATCTCACTGTCCACCTTTAAATCCAGCTTCACTGTTACCCATCTTACAAGAGGAGGGTGAATACCATGACTGTGTAGAGGTTACAGACACAATAGAAACAGTTTGCTCAGACTTACAAGAAACCCCTTTACAAAACCCTGACTTGGTGTTGTATGTAGATGGTTCTTGTTATTGTACAGAAAAAGGGACGGGAGTAGCAGGCTATGCTGTTGTTTCTGACACTGAGGTGGTAGAAATGGGACCCGTGAGTTTAAACTCAGCACAGTTAGCAGAACTGGTAGCTTTACCTCACGCCTGCACCCTTGCAAAAGACAAATCTGTAAACATTTACACAGACTCACAATATGTCTTTGGGGTAGTGCATGACTTTGGAGCATTATGGAAACTTAGAGGGTTCATCACAGCAGCAGGTACCCCTATTCAGAATGCTCAGTATGTGAGAGGGCTCTTACAGGCTCTTTTGCTTCCAAAAATGATTGCTTAAAACAGCAGCACAAACACAGGGAACTGAAACAATAAGCAAGGGAAATGCTTATGCTGATAAGGTAGCAAAGTCAGCAGCCCTAGACAGTCTTACAGCTTATCCCAGCCTCCCCACACAAGAAGAGAGAGATGGTCTGCTGATTTGTTTAGAGGCATATTATGAGAACATGCTTCAGGAAAAAATAGACAGATGGCACAACCTAGGGGCCACATTAGAGGGTAATAACTGGCATGGTCCTAACAAACTACCAGCCCTTCCCTACATAGTGTGGCTTGCACATGGTATCTCTCATGTTAATAAAGAAGCTATGCATGGTATTATCTCTTCCCATTGGTGGGCACCTGGACTGAGGCAGACAATAGTTGCAGTGTGTTCAGCCTGTGTGGTATGCTTACAGCATAATGTAGGAAAACCAGGAAAACCAGTGCAGCATAATCACCCACCTTGCTCCTGGGGACCTTTTGTCAATTTGCAGATGGATTTTATTAAACTGCCTAAGGTACTTCATTACAAATTTGTATGAGTAATAATTAACAAATTGGGTAGAAGCATATCCTTGTGCATCGGCTGATGCTAGGACAGTAGCCAAAAATTGCTACAGGAGCTTATTCCTAGGTATGGTCTACCTCAACATACATACTCAGATCAGGGCACACACTTTACAGGGCAGATAGTACAGGAGGTTGCCAAAGCCTTACACATCCCGTATCATTTGCATTACTCACATCATCCTCAGAGTGCTGGCGTAGTTGAAAGAGCTAATGGCATTCTGAAAAACAAACTGGCAAAAATCTGTGAGGAAACAAAATTGAAATGGCTGGATGTTTAGCCTCTGGCATTAATGGCAATGTGCTCCACACCAAACCGTAAACACAAATTGTCACCTCACGAGATTCTCCTAGGTAGACCAATGAATACTGGTTTAACATTTCTCTCCAAAACAAATAGGCTGTAAAGATCATAATATATGTGATGATGCTATTAGAGACTATTGCAAGCAACTAACATCAATACTTAAGTCTCTCCCTCTCCAGGTACGTGCTGCGCAGCCACAGGATGACAATCATCCCATGCATGCCATCTCACCTGGTGATCTCGTAATGCTTAAAAGGTTTTCCAGAAAAACAGCTCTAGAGCCAAAATGGAAGGGACCTTTCCGTGTATTACTTATCACTAATACAGCCATTAAAGTTGCAGAAGTTAAATGTATCTCACTGTAAATTGGTGCCACCACAGACTGATCCCATCACTGGCAAGGAAATCCAAAAAGACTGAGCCTTTGGGAAGTAATATTCTCTGACAGTGTTTGACTATTTCCTGAGATTGGACTCATTTTTTACTTGTAATTATTCCGGTATGCTGCATTTACAGTTTGATGATGCTTTACTGGAGTGTAAAGAAATTCCCTGATTTATAAACCTTTTTTTATAGTTACTCAGCTATTAGCAACTTTTTGGTATAATTTGTTTACTCTATCACTGGGTAATTGTGTTATGTGTATATCAAACTCATCATGTATCCTTTTATATTTTTGGCCATTATCACTATTCCCAGTTATGTCTACCACACCACCCCAAGGGAACAGGACAATTAATTTATTGCTAATGCCAAAGCCTATTACGGCCACACTGAAGGCACAGGTGCCTGCTGGATATGTGGATTCATACCACATAGCCATGATTCTGGGTATCCCTATATTAGTGTCCCTCTAGTTAATGAAACTCATATAACTTTAATTAAAAAGGGTGTTGGTAAATTGCATTCTTTTTATACACCTCATGAAGGGAAAATAGAAAGAATTCCCTTAGCAGATTTTGTGAGGCATGGGGACCTACAAATTACTAACCATAAACCTGGGGCCCCACTCCTGTCCCTCATAGTTGCACCAAAGGGTATATTTACTGTACAGTACTACCACCCCAGACATATTCGCCCTAACAAACCCCCCTACTAAATCATTGTTGCATTGTCTCTGAGTGTCATGCTACCAATCCATTAACTAGGGGCATGGTCCTTTTTCTCCCTCTGGCTATAAATCACGCCCCCAGCATTTCCTAATTGCTTGGTATTGTTAAGTGTTACACCAATACAGTAACACTCGCTCCTAAGCCCTACAACCAGAAGATAGAAGCACATGGTTTATTTTGCAAGCTAATCTTGCTGTACGGATTCCAGCCTAACACCTTGTTGCTGTATTGCTCATTCATACTTTTGTATCTGATTCCCCGGGAGTATCCGGGTCATGCTGATACTATCTCTACAACCTCAATCATTAGCCGCTGTCTAACTGACACACCCCCTGTGTGGAACCCTGCTCTCACTGAACAAGCAGCCTGCAACGCTGTCTCAATTCCGGCATCTCTCCTTCAGCAACGGAACGACTCCAAGCCCTTACCCGACACCAGGGACTGTTACCTCGCCACAACTGCAGATCTACTTCACCGCTGGTAAACGTAAGTCCGGTCACACGAATCTATAGCACTGTGTATCTGCTACCACCATGTCATGTATGCACCTCATATACTAACTGGTTAATATTTGTTAATTAACAGGGCAATCCACTAAGTCGCTCTATTGCTTCCTAATTCTGAGCAATCATTTCTTTTGTGTATCCTTCTACTCAATCCTTATATAACAATTGTTATTTACCATTTAACACTTTGTGGCGCAGGGGACTGTGTTCAACCATCACTAAACCCTTTATTCCCTGCAAGTGTTAATAGATAAAATTGCTTTGTACTGGTACTCTTATATGAAGCATTATATTGGTGTCGGTAGGTGGCTACAAAATAATACACTGTATTTGCAAGCTATTCCTTGACTCTATAAAAACAGATCCAATCACAAACAGAAATAAGCATCACAGAATACCAAGCCTCATATGGATCCTACAGAGTTAACGACACATGTACATAATCTCAACCAGAGGGTAGAACACCTAGCACAAGGGTTGAGAGAATTACAGATACAGAAGTAGACTTTAAGGGCTGTAATTAAAGACACAGCAACATATAAACCACAAACAGAAATAAGCATTACACTGAGGGATATGTCACTAATGATTTCCACAACTGTTGGTATAATTCAACCATAGGGAACCCCACTCTCTCCAAGGATCTACTCATATCATGGTTTGCCGCAATCCCATTAAAATTTCCTTTTTCAAATCCTAACTGTAATCCTTCCCAATCATGGATGTTAATTGACAATCTGTATTTTCTATGTGGCCGCTGGGCCTACAAGAGGTTTTATTATCCCAACCCTGTATAGCACACAAACCCTACCTGATGGGGTTTGCGTAATAAACGTGAGATTGCAGGTTTCAAGGTAAAACATTTAGATAACTCTGACCTTACTGTCCGTACTGGTATAGGTGATAGAGTTTACATGGGTATACTCCCCTGGTATGGTACTGTCCAACTGCAGTACAAATTAAATCTTCTCATAGCCATATTAGATGACATTTTTAACTCAACACACCATTCTATACAGTTGTTAAACCAGGAACAGAAACAAATACATCTTGTGGCCCTGCAAAACTGCCAAGCCATAGATATCATGTTAGCTGCTAAGGGTGGAACATCCTCTTTGATAGGGGCTCAATGTTGTGTGTTTTTTAATGATTCCAGTATCGCAGTAAGAGATGATCTTGATCGAATTACTAAATTACAGGTTGACATGAGAAAAGTGCATGACATTAAGTTTAATGGTTTAAATGTTGATTTAACTTTTGGCCTTTCAGGGTGGCTAGGCGATTTAGGTGCAAAAATACTGCAAGGCTTGCTAGTCTGTCATACTAATTGTTTTTCTTTCTCTCGTATTAATCTGTCTCAAACTATTGCTGCATAAGCTCTGTAACCTCGTCAGCCCAGCAACAAGCAGACTGATGCCCTCCTGTGAAGCTCCAGCCTTGCTTGTTTCCCATGACCCCGATAACTCTGCACTGCAGTTTGAGATTGAATTCACCATTGTCACAGAGTTTAACAGTATCAGAGCAGGGACTGTTGAATCATATTGCTGTTTGATGCCATTGTTACAGAGTTTAACAGCATCAGAGGAGGGACTGTTGAAAATAATAAGCAATATCTGTCTGTTTTAATTGTAGTGCCTTGTGAGGTATGAATGGGTTAATTTCTATGTAGTCATTATTAGTCAGGAGAGGCCAGTTTTAACAGGGGGCTATAAAAGAACTTGTCCTGCTTGTATGTCTTGTCTTTGTAAATCTGATAACCTTCTTGTGTGCGTGTCCAAATTTTGTCTTTCCAGCCTGTAGCAGTAAACAACTAAATTGCTTAGTAACCTGAATGGCCAACATAAGGAATGTCTTAGAACAATAGTTCATCCCTGACCTTTGACTTTCCTAATTATATGGTTAGACACAGAAACACCTACTGCTCTAAATAAAATAGAATTTGCTGACTTAAATCTACTTATGTTGTAACCATATTTGGTAAAATTCCTTGCATTTTGTAACTAGCCAATCATGAATTGTATTAGCCTAGATATGGAGATCAGGAATACGCTGTCTTTTGTGTATAAATACCTGGGGTGGGGACTGACTCCCCAGAGAAAACTTTGTATTGTTTCTCTCCATACTGCAGTGTGTAATCAATAAACAAACTCTTTTTAACCAGTCTTGGTCTGAAGACGTTATTCAGTCCAGGGTGATTATATCACCAACAGCTTTAAGCTTCAAGTGTTCAACAAGTCATTAGTGCTCTGCATAATATAGCGTTGAAGCATTATTTACTGTATATAATGTATACTAATTCACATCAGGAAGGTGTTTAAAAAATATGTTTATCTTTTCCCAGTTCAATTTAATGTAAGATTACCCAAAAACTGAAGTACCCAAAAACTCAAGTTCTTGAAAAATGCTGTGCTGTCATACATTGAGAGAGAGTCACATTTATTTGAACCCTGCTAGGCATTGCACTTGCAAAAGATTAAATTGGTCAAAATTCTATCAGACATTTGTGCACGGTGGGGCCATAGTGTGATGCCTCCATGGCTGAAAAAATGCTCCACCGGAGCACTAGAAGCATGCACTGCCAAGACCCTGATGGCCACTTTAAATAGTGCTGGAAGAGTCTTCATGTTCATAGCCCAGAACAAGAGAGCATTCTGACCTTCAGATATGTCAAGGTAGTGACTTAGGTGATGTGCTATAGTGGTCCAATCGTCCTTTCTTGGTTTCTTGTGATATACTGCAAACAGACCCATCTCATCTTTAGGCTGTGGAACTCTTTCTTTTCATCCTCAAAACAAGATGCAACAAATACATCCTCAACAGCATCTAGCAAGATCAGTTCTAGAAAAGAGTAAGCACAGCAGAAAAAAACAGACACATAATACTATTACAACTAAAAATGCAATTAGTTAAACTAAAATCTGCCATTACAGGAAAAATATTTAAAGGGATATGAAACCTACATTTTTCTTTCATGACTCAGATAGAGCATGCAATTTTAAACAACTTTCTAACTTACTCCTGTTATCAATTTTTCTTTGTTCTCTTGGTATATTTATTTAAAAAGAAGGAATGTAGGTTTAGGAATAAGCCCATTTTTTGATCAGCTCCTGGGTAGCGCTTGCTGATTGGTGGCTAGCTACACATAAGCCACTAATCATGAAGCGCTACCCAGGTGCTGAACCGAAAAGGGGCTGGCTCCAAAGCTTACATTCCTGCTTTTAAAATGAAGACACAAAAATCCAAGAGAATGAAAACAAATTGATAATTGGAGTAAATTAGAAAGTTGTTTAAAATTGCATGTTCTATCTGAATCATGAAAGAAACAAATGGGTTTCATATCCCTTTAAAGCATGATAATATTTACCCTTCACTTTTTGTGCAACCACTTCCTTGACTTTAGGGCTGACAATCACTTGATGCTCTACCCACTGAAGTGAAAAAACTGGATCCAAGACAGCTGCTTTAAGATTGGGTCTGAAAAAGGCACAGTGGTTCCATCTCTTGTGCTTGCCATTTTCACATTGGCAAATATTCCAAGGAATCTTTAGGTCAGGGATGGCTGCAGACTTCTGACCAGGTTAGTTAAGAAACAGACCTGAGACTTCAGCTTCTCCAAGTGGTGATTCAGAGCAAGAACAGATGGAACAGAGCTGATTGTCACCATTTTCTCCCCCTGGGTCAAATCTATTGCCTCTGTAAATGGCTTCAGGATGTCCACCAACTCCTTCAATTTGATGCCACTCCCTTGATGTGAACAACAGTTCCCTAAGTCCAGACTTTTCCAGAACACAGCAGATCTTTTGATGATCATATTCAATTACTGGCCGTACCTGTCTCAGTGTTCAGTTCCATCTTGTGTTAACAGCAGCTGGAATCTTTCTTTCTCCAAATTCAGACTGAAAAATGTCTTTGAATGTTGTGAAGCAATGAGCTGATCTTGATTAATTTTGAGAGAGCCTGCAAAATCACATTTGTTTCTTTCAAGCCTCCCCCCACTGAAGCTGTTGTTTTCTTGCCATAGCAGCATCCAGGGATTGCTGCTCCTCTTGGCATAGGTCATTCTAGAGCTGTGGATCATCAAGTTGGTCCTCATCATGCATGTCTTCTTCTTGTTCAGTGGGGAAGTCCACAGTGAAAGATTTCTGTCTCAAATTGCTCACTTTAAATATATTATATTGTTTGTCATTCTCCAGGGACCATCCTAGGTCACAGCTCTGACCTTTAGAATGTATAAAGACTTGGCAAGTCATAGGGCTCAAGTCCAAGTCTGAGTCAAGTCACAAGTCATCAAATTTGTGACTTGAGTCCAAGTCAAGTCCAAGTCATGTGACTCAAGT
The DNA here is from genome assembly GCF_027579735.1 of Bombina bombina. NCBI lineage: Eukaryota > Metazoa > Chordata > Amphibia > Anura > Bombinatoridae > Bombina > Bombina bombina. Next base: position 1,035,592,891 of record NC_069503.1, on the reverse strand, counting down.
CCACATCTCTGCAAACCTGACATGTAATGCGCCAATTAAAATATGCTGTATTCTTTTTTCTTCAACCCCTACAACATCACTTGTGTGATTCTACAAGAATTTTCAATTTACCTCTGATGTTCAGTTTACTTTTTGATGAATCTGGTTATAAACATTCTTCTTTTTCCATTTTATGGTTAATCATATTTAAGAGTGCTGATTTATTTTCCATTTCCTCTTCTGTAGCATCAGTTATTGCTGAAATAATACATATATTAACAAAGTTAGCATAGTAGTATAAAGAATACAAATAAAATACATAAAAATGGGGGGGGGGCATACCTAGGTGGTGGCCATGAAGCTCTAGAAGAAATCCAAATAATCATTTGAATTTCTACGGAACTGTGCAGAATCCCTCATTTTTGAGACTGTCATTAGCTCTATAGAGCTCAGCTGTTTTGAAACATATAAATATTGACACTCTTTTAATCCTCTAACCCGGAGCTAGGCCAAAGAGATAATAGGCATTGGCCTTCTACAAATCTCATCATCCCCCCCTTGAGCATTGGGGAAAACAGGCTTACTATGGCTACTCTTAGGGGCCTATTTATGATGGTGCGAGCGGACATGATCCGATATAGCGGATCATGTCCGCTGCCCATCGATAAATGCTGACAGCATACGGTATCTGCATTTATAATTGCACCAGGAGTTCTTGTGAACTGCTGGTGCAATACTGTCCCCTGCAGATTTGCGGCCAATCGGCCACTAGCAGGGGGTGTCAATCAACCAGATTGCAGCACCCTTCTTGATGAACTCGAGCAAAAAAGCATCATAGCTTTGATAACCTGATCTCACTCGTACAGCAAGGAGCCTCGAAGAACCCTCCACAGAATGCCACGGGACCAGTCCCAATCATGCCAATCTGTATCCATCCAAGTGAAATTAGAGTGCTGCAGTATACCCAGCTAACAGAATTTCTACACTTAGGGGATATATACTTAACGGAGGGGAGAGTAGATCAGGAGATCCTCATGTAAGTGATTGACCTACCTATTTTAGCGCACCTCCAGGAAATACCATCTGCTGACACAATGCCTCAGGATGGTTGTCGGGAGCTGACATTTGATACTGTCTACTAACAAAATGTTGTCTTACATCCGATCACTATAACTTGGTGGTGAGGAAGGGTTCATCCTTTTTGCCTCTTTGGAGGGATGCGGCCGACCCTCTAGAGTCCTACCCACGTTACCCCCACCACAGCGCTTCTGCGGCACCAACCCCCCCCCCCCCCCCGATGAAGTGTGCCCTGAAGACGGTACGATCCAGCCTAAAATAGGTAAAACCACTATCATGGGCCCGGGACGCCATTTCTAGAGGCAATGCACTTAGATGATATCCCATCTGCAACAGTGGAGTACATCCCACATATAAAGACCCTGCTAGTTATAACCGGGACAGATGCTCTGATGGCACAAATTAACCCTACAAACTTCTTCTACCAAAGTGGAGTGGGATGAGGCTTGCACCCCCCCCCCCAAAGCCAGATGAGAAGGGGACTGCATGCTATGTAGTATCTCCAACTGTTCCTCTACATTCACTCACTATATAGTTAATAAATTTGTTTTTTGTTTCAAAACTACTAAATTCTTGGACTTCCACCTGCTACATATCTACTATTGCTTAACCCCTATACTAGTGCAGTAGGAATCATTGATATAAGAAAAGACCTAGTAACTAGAAAATACTCATATAATCTCTTTCCTACAAAATGTTTGTTTTTTTCATGTATATGTATATGCGATATATCAAATTGTCTGTCAAAAACCTTGTGGTAACTCCCACCTTCTTTCCTAGTCTAGGATTACAGACCATCTTACCAGTTTACTGTATGCTTACTGCTTGTATACCTTGTTATCATATAACATTTATATAGCCTAATGTACTCGCAAAGATTTCTTTTTAAACCTCAGAATGAGACACCAGCTTTATATTGGTTCCTAATTTTATAAAAATAAGAGGATAATACTGTCAAGCATGTGTGGCAGCAACCAGGTGAGGAGTACAAAGACAAGTGTGTCTTACCTACAGTCAAGCATTTTGGTAGGGGTGTCATTGTCTGGGCCTGCATGAGTGCTGCCGGCACTGGGGAGCTACAGTTCATTGAGGGAACCATGAATGCCAACATGTACTGTGACATACTGAAGCAGAGCATGATCCCATCCCTTCAGATACTGGGCTGCAGGGCAGTATTCCAACATGATAACGACCTCAAACACACCTCCAAGATGACCACTGCCTTGCTAAAGATGCTGAGGGTAAAGGTGATGGACTGGCCAAGCATGTCTCCAGACCTAAACCCTATTGAGCATTTGTGGGGCATCCTCAAATAAAAGGTGGGGGAGCGCAAGGTCTCTAACATCCACCTGCTCTGTGATTTCCTCATGGAGGAGTGGAAGAGGACTCCAGTGGCAACCTGTGAAGCTCTGTATCTAATACCTGCTACCCCCACATGTTGATGCCGACGGGCTGTGGAATGGTGTTATGGCTACAATAGATGCAAAGGTATGATTGGTTGGCTTGAATGTGACACTGAATGATGCGATAGTATGTACGAATACTGGCTATGCACACAAAGCCTTGCTGTCTCTGATGTGCTGATTCTTGGCTGATATATGTTAAATCCTTGAACGGATGATGGTGCAATTGCTGACTGTACATAGTGTGTCGATGTTGAGTCTGGGGTTGCAATAGCAACGCTTGATACAATGGGCCCATTTACTTTTTCCAATATGACACGTACTGTGTTTGCCCATATGTTTAATGTTGCTGTGGCAACGTCTGACACAATTGATCTGATTGGCTTAGTCCTGTGTGACACTGAAGGGAGCGTCATGTATTATTAGCATGGACCACACCCACAAGTCCATGCTGTTTTCGGCATGCTGTATAATGGCGGATACAAGCCGGAGGTTTATGCTATTGCTATCTATGAGGTATTAAATTTATGATTACCTGCTAGGTCCTTATGTTCTAATAGACTAATGATGATTGCCTTTTTTTAGCTTATTCAGTTATATCAATGTATATATATTGCCACATTCAGTGTGCTTTATTTCTAGTGGTGTTTGTATCTAAGATATAAATCCTATTCCACGCTATTAATGTCACTTGTTTTGATGATCACTTGACACACATGCTAGTTAAGATTCACTACAGAAATTGTATAATAACATTTTTTGATAGGAAATAATATGATGTTTAACTTTGTTTTGATATACATTTATTAAAGTGATCATGTGCACATGAAGCAATTGGGGTTGCTGCCTGTTTGATTGGCTGAACTTTGATGGTGGAGGGGCTTATTATGCTTTATTACACTGTTTTGTATCACATTTGAATTGTCGGAGGAAGGGGTGAATGCCCCAAAATGTCACAAACGAATAAAGTGTGCAGTGTTTAAATCCAGTGAGTGCATATTATTGGACTTTATATATATATATATATATATATATATATATATATATATATATATATATATATATATATATATATATATATATATATATATATATATATATATATAATCAATTGAAGATAGAAAAAATATAGAAATAGAAAAGGTAGGAAAAGGTAAATAGGATTCCCTAGCCAGCACATACTATTTCATTACAATATATTTAGACAGAGATGCCGCAGCAGAGGGGTACCAAAATCACAGCCAAAGCAAGGAGTCAGAGTGCATATTAGTAATACAAAAAATATAACTTTATTAACTACCTTAGTCTACAACATATAAACATTCCCTATTACCCCTAACTCAAGACTTACTAACTTAAGACATCTGTCAGGTACATATGTATATCAAGGTATAAATATCATATCATTATCAATATAAAACCTATGCTAGGTAAAATACCTCTGCTAAAAAACAGGCTTAGGATATTGATTAGATCAAAAAACTCAAATTATTATTTCCAAATAACAAGTATGTACGTAAAAACAGATGTCAAGGTATAGTACAGTCCAGCAATGTCCAGCAATTAATGCACGTGCATATATCAAATGAAGTGATAGAATAGCTTTAGTAGTTAGCCGTAAGCTGCAGGTTAGTGATGTTATTTGTTAAACAGTTCATGCAGGTTAATCACTTTATATATTGAGGAGTTCATGCATATTGGTCAGAGTCATATGTATCAGAGAAATGCTAATAGCATCTATTCAGTTGGTGTCATTGTTCAGGGAAATCCTACTGAGAGCTGTACTCTCATCTAAGGGTCCCTTGTTAGATCTCACCTCTTCCCAGTTGTGCTGTGATCCATCTTCTGATGCCTGCGTGATGTCCGTCATATGGATCTTATCTTTATGCGACTTGGAGTGCGGGCTGTCCTTGTCTTCTCTCTAGGCTTGTTTGCAACACAGCAGATCCCTTTACTTACTCGGGTGGTCCACCCCGAGTCATGTTAGAACACATAACACGTGTTTCGCTTCTATAAACTTCCGGTGCGGCTTCTTCATGACGTATTGGTGCTACTGTTTCTTCTTCCCTCCGGAAATGTATACCCTAAGTGTAGGAAGCCTGGGTGATTAATTTTTCCTCCAATCAAAGTATCTGTCACTGTGATATCATTCTAGTTAGGGTAAGGGCATACAATCAAATTTCATTTTCAATTATCTAGTGCTTATATGTGTTTTTTTGGATTAATACCTAGACTTGGTAGTTTATTTTAAACCTATACTGGCGTTTTACTTATCCATATATATTTACAAAAATGTGCACTCCGTTTCCTTCAATATAAACAAGGGTTAAATAAATAAATATAGCTATAAGGATTCGATATAGATAAATGGGAATTGATATATTTACACATACATACTTTACTCATCTCTGCTACTCAGGTAGGATGTACCTATCATTTTAATTTAATAGACAGAAGATAAGGTAATCAGAAATAACTATATGCTGACTAGATGTTGGCTTTATACTGCCAGCTATAGGAGGGGGGCATAATTAATATCCTCATTGAGGCCTCTTGGAGTAAGAGTGTTCATATTGTAAATCCACTTACACTCAGCTTGTAATAGCTGTTTGTCTAAGTCTCCACCTCTATTCTGAAGATCTATTAGCTCTAAACCTCTCACTTTAAGTGAAGATGCAGAGCTATCATGGTGTGTAAAAAAATGTCTAGCCACACTGCTCTCCTCAGGATTTTTATTTTTAATATCTCTCTGGTGTTCCTTAACTCTGTCTCTGAGCTCTCTATTGGTTTTCCCTATATAGAAAGTCGGACAGGGGCATGAAATCATGTATAGTACTCCCTCACTGCGGCATGTTATATGTCCTTTTATATTGTGTTTGTTGTTATAGTAATCATACACTGTACCCCCTTTCTGCATATTTTTACATATGCTGCATTTGCTAACTACTAAAGCTATTCTATTGCTTCATTTGATATATGCACGTTCATTAATTGCTGGACATTGCTGGACTGTACTATACCTTGACATCTGTTTTTACGTACATACAGTACTTGTTATTTGGAAATAATAATTTGAGTTATTAGATCTAATCAATATCCTAAGCCTGTTTTTTAGCAGAGGTATTTTACCTAGCATAGGTTTTATATTGATAATGATATGATATTTATACCTTGATATACATATGTACCTAAAAGATGTCTTAACTTTGTTTCTCTCTACTATGGCCATAGGTTTGTGTACTTTTTAATAGAGTTAGAGGTAATAGGGAATGTTTATATGTTGTAGACTAAGGTAGTTAATAAAGTTATATTTTTTGTATTACTAATGTGCACTCTGACTCCTTGCTTTGGCTGTGATTTTGGTACCCCTCTGCTGCGGCATCTCTGTCTGAATATATTGTAATGAAATAGGAAGTGCTGGCTAGGGAATCCTATTTACCTTTTCCTACCTTTTCTAATTCTATATTTTTTCTATCTTCAATTGATTATATTAATCCTTCTGATTCCTCCTTAGCACCCTCAGACACAGATACTAGTGATCTCAGGTTTTCCCCTTACTAAATTATATCAGGTAGTTCTTAGAGCTGGTCTGACTGAATCCTTAAGATAATATATATATATACTAACAAGTCAGAGGCTTGATACACAGTGGCTATTGGCTTAAATAACTGGTTTTCAAACCTACCCCTACCCTCAGGTCTCCCTAACAGGCCACATTTTCAGGATATCTGAACTGGTGCACAGGTGAAATAATTAGCTGATTAGTAAACATGTTTATTTTAACTTCTTTCATCCAAAGTAATCCTGAAAACCTGGCCTGTTGGGGAGGCTTGATTGATTATTAGAAATTACACAACTGATACAGCTATATTAGTTTTAATTAAAATGTAAACATCGTTTTTCATAAAAGAGAAATTAACATGTTTAGATACTGCTTACTCCTATGGATGAGTTAGTGTCCAGTTTCTCATCATTTTAATTTGTATATATATATATATATATATATATATATATATATATATATATATATATATATATATATATATATATATAGTAATTTTCTTAAGGAAGGAGGGCACTCACAGGACTTTTTAAAGCAAGCCAGTGTAATTTTATTTCCAGGTGAATATAACAGTTAAATAGTTAGATCATGGTTGAATCTGACCTGCCGCCTGGGAGATCGACTTGCATGCCGTCGTGAGCGATACTGATGGTGTCCTGTATGACATTCTTGTCTTGAGAAAGACCTACATTGGGGCCGAAAGGTTGAGAACTATTTAACTGTTATATTGACTTGGAAATACAATTACACTGTCTTGCTGTAAAAAGTCATGTGAGTGCCCTCCTTCCTTGAGAAAATTACTACATGTATCCAATAAGGACAGCACCCAGGTAGTACAAATTCCTAAGAGGATGGAGTGCTGCGCTACCGGCTAATTCCTAAGAGGATGGAGTGCTGCGCTACCGGCTAATTGTTATATATATATATATACACACATACATGTTTAGACATGTCGATATATTTGTATCCTAATGTCAAAGCCCTTTGCAGTCTTCATCTCTTTGAGCCCTTATTACTTTTTTTTATGAGAATTATACAAAATATAGTACATAACACCAGACCTGGCCTAAGGGTTATACAGTACGGCCGGGAGTGGATAAGAGTGAAATCATTTTATAACAAATGATAAAGGCTATATAAACATATTATTCAATCATAGTAACAAGGTAAGTTTCCTAACAGAACGAGTTGGGGGAAGGAGGGTAGGGGAATATAAACAAATGCCCCAAATGGGTCATCCCTAGACTTCACAGAGCTATCATAAGTGAGGGAAAATTTGGTCAGTAAACAACCTGCAAAGGTTATTACTGAAGCCAAAAATCTGAGGGGATCAGAGTCAAGTGAGTCCATGTGTAAATGCTAGTAAATTTTAGGTTGGAGGGGGCGGGGGGTTATTACACAATGGTATCACTGAGATTGATATCTAAAGGGTAGGGGGAGCTACTAGAGAAGAAGTTACGGCTCACTGACTAATTGTGGGAATCTTTGTCCATCTTGATCCTGTCAGGTCAGGGAGGGAGTTAGTCATTTAGGGTGGTACGGGTTCTAGGGGTCATAAGAGTCTCCCATGGTTCCCAGGTCTGGGCATAAGTGCCCATTTGTCTATTGGCCAGATATACACCGCTCTCCATGGACTTAAAGTATTCAACCGTCTCCAGTACACCTCTCCATCTCGGGGGATGTTTTTTTTTCAATTTCTAGCTATCAGTAGCTTGGCTGATAGAAGGATGCAGATCAGCAAACATTTGCTATGAGAGGGAATTGGAGGGATATCTATATGGAGTATACCCATGGAAGGGACTGTGACACTAGGGAGACCCAGTTTGGTACACAGATGCCTCATCTTAGCCCAGTAGTTCTCGAGTTGGTGGCAATCCCACCACACATGCATGGGGTTGTCTCTCCCTCCGCATCCCCTCCAGCACAGTCCAGATGTTGTAGGGTAGAATTTCTGTAGTTTAGTTGGCACCAAGTGCCATCGGGTGAGAAGTTTATAGAAAAGTTCATACACCATTACACAGTGTATGGCCATCCTGGTGTCAGATATGGCGCATTGCCATTGTTGTGTTGAGTGGCACCTTCCCCACTCCCGATCCCACGCCAAATTATGAGGGGTTTCAAAGGAAGGGTTGTCGCCAAGAAGGCATTGATAGTGGACAGAAAAGGGCTTATGTAGCTGAAGTTTGGTTGTCCACCTGGTTTCCCAGAGTGTTGTGTCCCGGAGTGTCTCAGGGAGGAAACCCTGCGCTCGTAACAAGGATCGTAACCTGGTCAAGTCAAAGAGGAGCTTGGAGGGAAGATTCCTCTTCGTTATTAAGTCCAACTGAGTCAAGAGCATATCGTTATGGTAAAAATCACTTATTGATCATAACTGAGAGGTTTTCCAAGCCCTGATGGAAAAGCTGGGAAGGGTTAGGAGCAGACTTACTACAGGCTGAACTGGGGACGGGTGGGGAGCAATCAAATTGAAGTTGCGTAGGCGTAACCACGCACTCCTGCACTCCCTGACAATCAAATTAGAAAGAGTAAGTGACTGGAGGCCATGACTCGCCATCCAAAGTAGGTCCTCAGGTTTGACATAAGCAGGAAGGGAAGGCTGTTCCAGTTCTCGTCATCTGGTTTGTGGGAGATCAGAGCTCCATGCAGAAGGATGGGTGACTATTGCGGCATCATGGTAGGTTCTGATGTGTGGAAGCCCTATCCCTCCCCTCTCTATAGGTCTGTGCAAGATATTTGCAGCTACTCTAGGCTTCTTCCCTCCCCAGATATAGTTAGAGATAAGTCGTTGGAATCAGGCAAGGATATTCTGAGGGACCAGGAGAGGAAGACATTGGAAGAGATAAGTGATCTTAGGGCGTATCATCATCTTGGTCACAGCAACACGGCCAAGCCAGGAGATCTCCTCGTATCTTTTAGAGCTTAGGAGGGATTCAAGATGTGTCAATAGAGGAGAATAGTTGTGTGCCATTATTACTTTCTTGTCATGAGAAAGGAAAACACCCAGATGCTTTATTCCTTCAGTTGACCATTTAAAGGGGAAGAGTCTTTGTAAAGTCTTAAGTTCCTCCAGTGGGAGTCCCAAGGAGTAAGCTTCAGTTTTAGATACATTAACTTTGAAATATGACAGAGTGCCAAATAGTTCCAGAAGGGCGAAAAGAGGGAGAAGGGAGGTCAACGGGTCGGATAAAAAGATAGTGAGGTCATCTGAAAATAATGCGAGTTTCTGCTCCAGGTAATGAATTATGAGGCCTTGGATCTCCTTTTGTTGTCTAATGGCCGCAGCTAGAGGATCGATAGATAGCGCATACAGGATAGGGGATAGTGGACACCCCTGCCTTGTGCCATTAGTGATCAGAACAGAAGGGGAGGTAAATCCCACCCCTCTAACTTTAGCTGAAGGGTTGGAGTATAATGCACCAATGGCTTTGCAAAGTGTGGGCGGTACACCAAAAGCTTTTAAGGTCAGGAACATATAATCCCATCTCACCCTGTCAAATGCTTTTTCCACGTCAATCGACAGGGTGAGTAATGGGAGGCCCATATCCGAGGATTCGGTATAGAGGTTTAGAAGCCTGCATGTATTATCAGAGCCTTGTCGGCCCATTACAAATCCCACTTGATCCAGGTGTACCAAAGATGGGACATGGATTGCCAATCTGTTACCCAACACCTTAGCATAGACCTTAACATCAATGTTAATGAGCAAAATTGGCCTTTAACTCTCACACATAGTTGAATTCTTCCCCTCTTTGGGTATTGTAAGGATGCTAGTTTCAAGAAACTCTCCAGATAAAGTACCTGAATTGCTTACCTCAAGAAAAAATCTTGTGAGGATTGGCGTTAATACAGGAGCATAGGTCTTATAGAATGACGCAGTGAAGCCATCTGGTCCGGGGGCCTTACTGGTTTTAAGAGAGCGTACAACTAATTGGGTCTCTTCTTGTGTAAAAGGGAGTGTCAAGTCAGTTACCTCTTCAGAGGAAAGGTGCGGTAAGTGAAGCAAGTCAAGAAAGTTCTGGATCTCCTCTATAGTCGCCTTGGGGGTATTAGGGTCAGCCCCCAAATTATATAGAGAATGATAATAGTTTGCAAAGGCTATGCCTATGTCTTTCAGTGCATACGCAAGAGTACTTTTAGTTTTAATAGCAGAAATCCGCCGTTGTTGGGTCTGGTAGTGGAGTTTGTTCGCTAGGAGTCTATCAGCTTTGTTGCCCTTGTAATAATAGAGTTGTTTTAATCTAAATAGTTTAGCTTGGACTCTCTTGCCCTCTCTCTTGTTTATCTCTTCTCGTATCTGTCCAACCAAATGTGAAAAATGGGAGGAGGGATGCAATTTATTGTTGTTTTCTCTTGTTAAGTGTATCCAGTCCACGGATCATCCATTACTTGTGGGATATTCTCCTTCCCAACAGGAAGTTGCAAGAGGATCACCCACAGCAGAGCTGCTATATAGCTCCTCCCCTAACTGTCATATCCAGTCATTCTCTTGCAAGCCTCAACCAAGATGGAGGTCGTAAGAGGAGTGTGGTGTTTTATACTTAGTTTATTCTTCAATCAAAAGTTTGTTATTTTTAAATGGTGCCGGAGTGTACTGTTTATCTCAGGCAGTATTTAGAAGAAGAATCTGCCTGCGTTTTCTATGATCTTAGCAGAAGTAACTAAGATCCATGGCTGTTCTCACATATATTCTGAGGAGTGAGGTAACTTCAGAGAGGGAATGGCGTGCAGGTTTTCCTGCAATAAGGTATGTGCAGTTAATATTTTTCTAGGGAATTTGCTAGAAAATGCTGCTGATACCGAACTAATGTAAGTAAAGCCTTAAATGCAGTGATAGTGACTGGTATCAGGCTTATTAATAGAGATACATAATCTTATAAAATTGTAATATAAAATGTTTGCTGGCATGTTTAATCGTTTTTATATGTATTTGGTGATAAAACTTATTGGGGCCTAGTTTTTTTCCACATGGCTGGCTTGAATTTTGCCTAGAAACAGTTTCCTTAGGCTTTCCACTGTTGTAATATGAGTGGGAGGGGCCTATTTTAGAATTTTTTTGCACAGCAAAAATTACAGACACAGACATCCAGCTTCTTCCTGCATGATCCAGGACATCTCTGGAGGGCTCAAAAGGCTTCAAAGTCGTTTCTGAGGGAGGTAAAAAGCCACAGTAGAGCTGTGGCAGTTGTTGTGACTGTTTGAAAAAAGTTTTTGTCTTTTATTATTCCGTTTTGGGTATTAAGGGGTTAATCATCCATTTGCAAGTGGGTGCAATGCTCTGCTAACTTGTTACATACACTGTAAAAATTTTGTTAGTGTAACTGCCTTTTTTCACTGTTATTTCAAATTTTGACAAAATTTGTGTTTCTTAAAGGTGCAGTAACGTTTTTTTATATTGCTTGTAAACTTGTTTAAAGTGTTTTCCAAGCTTGCTAGTCTCATTGCTAGTCTGTTTAAACATGTCTGACACAGAGGAAACTACTTGTTCATTATGTTTGAAAGTCATGGTGGAGCCCCATAGGAGAATGTGTACTAAATGTATTGATTTCACCTTAAAGAGTAAAGATCAGTCTTTAACTATAAAAGAAATATCACCAGAAGATTCTGACGAGGGGGAAGTTATGCCGACTAACTCTCCCCACGTGTCAGACCCTTCGCCTCCCGCTCAGGGGATGCACGCTAATATGGCGCCAATTACATCAGGGACGCCCATAGCGATTACCTTGCAGGACATGGCTGCAATCATGAATAATACCCTGTCAGAGGTATTATCCAGGTTGCCTGAATTAAGAGGCAAGCGCGATTGCTCTGGGGTTAGGAGAAATACAGAGTGCACAGATGCTGTAAGGGCCATGTTTGATACTGCGTCACAATATGCAGATCATGAGGACGGAGAGCTTCAGTCTGTGGGTGACATCTCTGATTCGGGGAAACCTGATTCAGAGATTTCTAATTTTAAATTTAAGCTTGAGAACCTCCGTGTGTTGCTTGGGGAGGTATTAGCTGCTCTGAATGACTGTAACACAGTTGCAGTACCAGAGAAATTGTATAGGCTGGATAAATACTTTGCGGTACCGGTGTGTACTCATGTTTTTCCTATACCTAAAAGGCTTACAGAAATTATTAGCAAGGAGTGGGATAGACCGGGGGTGCCTTTTTCCCCACCTCCTATATTTAGAAAAATGTTTCCAATAGACGCCACTACACGGGACTTATGGCAGACGGTCCCTAAGGGAGAGGGAGCAGTTTCTACTTTAGCAAAGCGTACTACTATCCCGGTTGAGGACAGTTGTGCTTTTTCAGATCCAATGGATAAAAAATTGGAGGGTTACCTTAAGAAAATGTTTATTCAACAAGGTTTTATTTTACAGCCCCTTGCATGCATTGCGCCTGTCACGGCCGCGGCGGCATTCTGGTTTGAGGCCCTGGAAGAGGCCATCCATAAAGCTCCATTGACTGAAATTATTGACAAGCTTAGAACACTTAAGCTAGCTAACTCATTTGTTTCTGATGCCATTGTTCATTTGACTAAACTAACGGCTAAGAATTCCGGATTCGCCATCCAAGCGCGTAGGGCGCTATGGCTTAAATCCTGGTCAGCTGACGTGACTTCAAAGTCTAAATTACTCAACATTCCTTTCAAGGGGCAGACCTTATTCGGGCCTGGTTTGAAGGAAATTATTGCTGACATTACTGGATGTAAGGGTCACACCCTTCCTCAGGACAAGGCCAAAGCAAAGGCCAAACAGTCTAATTTTCGTGCCTTTCGAAATTTCAAAGCAGGTGCAGCATCAACTTCCTCCGCTTCAAAACAAGAAGGAACTTTTGCTCAATCTAAGCAGGCCTGGAAACCTAACCAGTCCTGGAACAAAGGCAAGCAGGCCAGAAAGCCTGCTGCTGCCTCTAAGACAGCATGAAGGAATGACCCCCTATCCGGCGACGGATCTAGTAGGGGGCAGACTTTCTCTCTTCGCCCAGGCGTGGGCAAGAGATGTTCAGGATCCCTGGGCGTTGGAGATCATATCTCAGGGATATCTTCTGGACTTCAAAGCTTCCCCTCCACAAGGGAGATTTCATCTTTCAAGGCTATCTGCAAATCAGATAAAGAAAGAGGCATTCCTACGCTGTGTGCAAGACCTCCTAGTTATGGGAGTGATCCATCCAGTTCCGCGGACGGAACAAGGACCGCGAGGCATAGTGGTGGCTCCGTATCTAGACGACATCCTGATACAGGCGTCAAGCTTTCAAGTTGCCAAGTCTCATACAGAGATAGTTCTGGCATTTCTGAGGTTGCACGGGTGGAAAGTGAACGAGGTAAAGAGTTCTCTATCCCCACTCACAAGAGTCTCCTTCTTAGGGACTCTTATAGATTCTGTAGAAATGAAAATTTACCTGACGGAGTCCAGGTTATCAAAACTTCTAAATGCTTGCCATGTTCTTCACTCCATTCCGCGCCCTTCGGTAGCTCAGTGTATGGAGGTAATCGGCTTAATTGTAGCGGCAATGGACATAGTGCCATTTGCGCGCCTTCATCTCAGACCGCTGCAATTATGCATGCTGAGTCAGTGGAATGGGGATTACACAGATTTGTCCCCTCTGCTAAATCTGGATCAAGAGACCAGAGATTCTCTTCTCTGGTGGTTGTCTCGGGTACACCTGTCCAAGGGTATGACCTTTCGCAGGCCAGATTGGACAATTGTAACAACATATGCCAGCCTTCTAGGTTGGGGTGCAGTCTGGAATTCCCTGAAGGCACAGGGATCGTGGACTCAGGAGGAGAAACTCCTTCCAATAAATATTCTGCAGTTAAGAGCGATATTCAATTCTCTTCTGGCTTGGCCTCAGTTAGCAACACTGAGGTTCATCAGATTTCAGTCGGACAACATCACGACTGTGGCTTACATCAACCATCAAGGGGGAACCAGGAGTTCCCTAGCGATGTTAGAAGTCTCAAAAATAATTCGCTGGGCAGAGTACCACTCTTGCCACCTATCAGCAATCCATATCCCAGGCATGGAGAACTGGGAGGCGGATTTTCTAAGTCATCAGACTTTCCATCCGGGGGAGTGGGAACTCCATCCGGAGGTGTTTGCTCAGTTGATTCATCGTTGCGGCAAACCAGAGTTGGATCTCATGGCATCTCGCCAGAATGCCAAGCTTCCTTGTTACAGATCCAGGTCCAGGGACCCAGAAGCGACGCTGATAGATGCTCTAGCAGCGCCTTGGTTCTTCAATCTGGCTTATGTGTTTCCACCGTTTCCTCTGCTCCCTCGACTGATTGCCAAAATCAAACAGGAGAGAGCATCAGTGATTCTGATAGCACCTGCGTGGCCACGCAGGACTTGGTATGCAGACCTAGTGGACATGTCATCCTTTCCACCATGGACTCTGCCTCTAAGACAGGACCTTCTGATACAAGGTCCTTTCAATCATCCAAATCTAATTTCTCTGAGACTGACTGCATGGAGATTGAACGCTTGATTCTATCAAAGCGTGGCTTCTCCGAGTCAGTCATTGATACTTTAATACAGGCACGAAAGCCTGTTACCAGGAAAATCTACCACAAGATATGGAGTAAATATCTTTATTGGTGTGAATCCAAGAAATACTCATGGAGTAAGGTTAGGATTCCTAGAATATTGTCTTTTCTCCAAGAGGGCTTGGACAAAGGATTATCAGCTAGTTCCTTAAAGGGACAGATTTCTGCTCTGTCTATTCTTTTGCACAAGCGTCTGGCAGAGGTTCCAGACATCCAGGCATTTTGCCAGGCTTTGGTTAGAATTAAGCCTGTGTTTAAACCTGTTGCTCCCCCGTGGAGCTTAAACTTGGTTCTTAAGGTTCTTCAAGGAGTTCCATTTGAACCCCTTCATTCCATTGATATTAAACTTTTATCTTGGAAAGTTCTGTTTTTGATGGTTATTTCCTCGGCTCGGAGAGTCTCTGAGCTATCTGCCTTACAATGTGATTCTCCTTATCTGATTTTTCATGCAGATAAGGTAGTTCTGCGTACCAAACCTGGGTTTTTACCTAAGGTGGTTTCTAACAAGAATATCAATCAAGAGATTGTTGTTCCATCGTTGTGCCCTAATCCTTCTTCAAAGAAGGAACTTCTTTTACATAATCTGGATGTAGTCCGTGCCTTGAAGTTTTACTTACAAGCTACTAAGGATTTTCGTCAAACATCTTCCCTGTTTGTCATTTACTCTGGACAGAGGAGAGGTCAAAAAGCTTCGGCAACATCTCTTTCCTTTTGGCTTCGGAGCGTAATACGCCTAGCCTATGAGACTGCTGGACAGCAGCCCCCTGAAAGGATTACAGCTCATTCTACTAGAGCTCTGGCTTCCACCTGGGCCTTCGAAAATGAGGCCTCTGTTGAACAGATTTGCAAGGCTGCGACTTGGTCTTCGCTTCACACTTTTTAAAAATTTTACAAATTTGATACTTTTGCTTCTTCGGAGGCTGTGTTTGGGAGAAAGGCTCTTCAGGCAGTGGTTCCTTCTGCTTAATCCTGCCTTGTCCCTCCCATCATCCGTGTACTTTAGCTTTGGTATTGGTATCCCACAAGTAATGGATGATCTGTGGACTGGATACACTTAACAAGAGAAAACATAATTTATGCTTACCTGATAAATTTATTTCTCTTGTAGTGTATCCAGTCCACAGCCCGCCCTGTCATTTTAAGGCAGGTCTAAATTTTAATTAAACTACAGTCACCACTGCACCCTATGGTTTCTCCTTTCTCTGTTTGTTTTCGGTCGAATGACTGGATATGACAGTTAGGGGAGGAGCTATATAGCAGATCTGCTGTGGGTGATCCTCTTGCAACTTCCTGTTGGGAAGGAGAATATCCCACAAGTAATGGATGATCCGTGGACTGGATACACTACAAGAGAAATAAATGTATCAGGTAAGCATAAATTATGTTTTCCACTATTCTAAGCTTCGCATATAGTTTGGCTAGTGGGGTTTCATATTTGTCCCTAAGCAGAGCCATTCTAAATATGAAATAACCTCTCATGTAGGCCTTAATAGAGGCCCATAGTGTTGCAATGGAGGTATCACCCGTGTCATTTAGTGTGAAAAAATCCACGATGACCCGAGATATCTCTGGTGATTCAATGTCCGACATGAAGGAATCCAGGAGTCACCATGGTGGGCGAGTTTCAGAGTAAGTAAGAAGGGAACAAGTCACTACCACAAGGTCATGGTCAGACCAGGGGCATGGTTTAATACGTGATGAGATACAGGCGTCCAAGGTCCAGATGTCACAAAAGAAGGTATCAAGTCTCGAATAAGAGTTATGTGGCTTCGAGAAGTGGGTAAAGTTTCTCTCAGATGGAGATAGGCATCTCCATATGTAGTAGAGATTATATTGAAAGCACAGCTTCCGGAAAGCCCCTGACTGGGAGGAGGCGCTCCTATCCTGGGGGGAATTGTTCAGTGTCTTCCTATCCAGGAGGGGATCCCATACAAGGTTGAAATCACCTCCAATGATCAGGCGACCTCTTGTCACCTTTTCAATGTGTTCAAGGGTGGAGACCTCATTAAGACAACAGACCACTATCAGAAATCTTCCCTCTGGGTCAGACTCACTATATTCAATTTCGCATTTAACTGATCTATGAAACAGGACAGCCACACCTCTTGTCTTTTCAGTGTAGGAAGCTGTTTCACAAATTGGAAAGTAGGAATAATTATTAAGAAATCTGGTCCCTTCCTGCCAATGAGCTTCCTGTAAGAAGGCAACTTGGAGCTTGTGCCAGAGGAGATACCGGAGCAAGAGGCTTCATTTTGTAGGGGAGTTGAGGCCCTGGGTGTTAAGTGTAGCGAATTTGAGTGGAGGCATCTTGAGATGGTTCTCAACTACTATTTCCAAAATGGCAGAGTGGAGGAGGGGAGAGGTGTACTGGGGCTTTGGGCAGTCAAATCAATGGAATGGACAAGTCCAACTAACTTAGTGAGTAGGGGTCTGGGTAATGTCCAGGGAAAAGTCGGCTCTGATTAGCGTACCATAAATGAAAAGTCAGGGAGGGATAATGTTTTCCTTCAAGAATTATGTCTACCAATTTGGGGGTCTTCTATGGGGAGGGGCTCAGATAAGTAGGGATATGTTAGGAAAAGTTAAAGATGGGAGGAAAGTGTAATTGTTTCACTTTCGTTGTGAGTGACCTATTAGTTGAACCAAGAGGTCGCAGCTCAAATTTGTGTGGGGGCCAGCTAGCATAAAAGGTCCAAGCCCAGCTAATCCCCGGGATTAAAAAAAAAAAAGTTGAAGGACAACTAAAGTTGTAATTTTATCTGATACGAAATATCCTTTGATCACACCAGGGGGGAGATATAGGGAATGTGTTTGTGTGAAGTTCCAGGGAGTGGTCCAGAAATAGAGGTTGTGGGGGAGGCAATTCGAGTTTTAGACCCAAACATAAAGGCACTATAATAGAGGTCAGGAGTTTGGGGTGGTTAGGCCTCTATACAATAATTAGGACAATAGGACAATAGTAAGAGAGGCAATGGAACTTGACAGCATACCAAGTATAACATAAATTAACATGTAACATTTAACACAGTCAAACAGTGTAACTATTACAGTAGAAACAAATGGTCTTATCAATTATCATGAGAGAAAATAATCCTCCTCCTCCCTCCCTCATATAAGAGCTGGTTGGTAATTTTGTCAGTAGGGTTATCAAGTTACATCATCTTATCCAGCCAGATGAGGGGAGGGGATAAGGGAGAGGGGCATCTGGAGGGGGAGTAGTAGGGTAATAGGAGATGGGAGAAAAGGAAAGAGAGGAAAAGAGGAGTAAAGGAGAAAAGAAGAAGGGAATGAGAGAGAGGGGACATAGACAGGGGTAGAGGAAAGGGAGAGAGAGAAAGGGAGGAAGGGGGAAGAGGTCAGAGGAAAGGAGTAGGGTAGGAAGGGGGGTGATCATATGGGGGGGTTAAGTCTCCAGCGAGAAATTAAACACCAACTTTAACCTCTAGAGAGTGTCTCAGGCAGAAAGAAAAACATAGAGGAGAAAATAAACATACTTAACAGTGTACTTGTATAGTCATTGGGTTCTTCTCCCATATGGCGGAGGTCTTAGTAATCCCAGTAGATGAATTTTGCATGAATGTCGGTGAGTATACAGGGCCTGTGGATTGGTAACTGATAATGCTGCATTGGGGGTATTAGGGAGGGCCTGGGGAAGAGGGAGAGAACATAAAAGGGAAGGGAAGAGGAGGTGTTAACACAGAGAGGGGCATGTTGGAGAAGAAGGGAAGAAGGAAGAGTTAGATTGAGAGGAGGGAATGGAGAAAAATTAGGTGGAGGGGAAATGAAGGATAAAGAAGGCAGGGGAGGAGGAGGGGAGAAAGAGGGGGTGGGTGGGGGTTGAAGATTAAGGGTAGTAAGGAAAGGGAGGGCTAAGGATGGAAGATAGTGTAAGGGGAGGAGAGGGGGAGGGACAAAAGGAAAGGGAGGAGGGGAAGGTGGAAGGAAGGGAAGGTTATCAGAGGAAGGATGAAATCCCCATTTGCAGCTAGAGAGTAAGAGCTAACCAGTGAATAAACATCTAAAACAAAGGAGCAATATTTAAGAAGGCACATATAAGGATACTGCGCAACATGGTTGCGTAAACTTAGGATTCTCTGCTATTATAGTAGAGGCTACAGCAGTCCCATCCAATAGAATCAGCAAAGGTAGTGGGAAATGTTCAAGTCCTGAGCATTTGGCAAGAGAAACTGTAGCCTAATGGTAGAAGGTTTGGGTTGAGGGAAGGGGGTAAATGGGGAGAGGTAAGAGAAGGGAGTAAAGGAAGGGAGAGGGTAGGGTGTGAGGGAGGTGATCAGGAAGGAGGGGGAGGTTAAGCTGCTAAGCGCTTCTAGCGCTGAAGTAGATCAGTCAAAGCCACATTTATCTCCTCTGTGCAAAAGACTAGGTTCTCGTTGGAGGGGCGTCTCTGATTGGATGAGAGGGGTCTCTGCGGCAGAGGGTCCCACTCAGGTGCTGTTGGTCTCAGTCTCTGTGGGGTAGGTACCTCATAGGAGGTTCTAGGATCATCAGGAATGAGTTCCCATCTGTGTAGAAGTGATCTGGCTTGCTGTATGGAGGAGGCAATGAATTGCTGGCCATCTTTTGTGATAAATAGTTGGACAGGAAAGCCCCATCTGTATTTTATTCCTTTCTCTCTCAGGATCTTTGTGCAGAACTGAAAGTTTTGTTGTAGTTGGAGGGCATGTGGGGAGAGATCCGGGAATATCTGGAGATCCGAAAATTTATCTGTGAGTGCACCTTCTTGCCACTGCCCTCAGTAGTTTTTCTCTGAAGGTGAAGTAATGAAGGCGGATGATGACATCCCATGGTTTATCACCTTCCATGCTGCAAGGCCGTAGTGCTCTGTGGGCTCTATCTATCAACATCTCTGAATCACTTGAGGGACCTACCAAGGCAGTAAAGAGTTCTAAGAGATAGTCCTTCAACTTAGGTGGGTTAATTGTTTCCGGTTTTCCCCTGATTCTGACATCGTTCCTCTGGGATCTGTCCTCCAGATCAGCAAGTTTGGATTCTAGATCAGAGATCTGGTTGGCAAGATTTTGGAAATAGCTTACTAGACTTGCGTGGTCCACTGTTAGATCTTCCTGTTTACGTTCCAGGGTGTCTGTTCTATCGCCAATACTCGCAATGTCCCTTTTCAGCTCTGCATGACTTTTATCAAATGTTTTAGAGAGTGATTTGTGATGGTTCTCTAAGAGGGATTTGATAGAGTCCATGGTGAGAGGTTCATTATGGTGAGAAGGATCAAGTCTGGTCTTTATCGTTGGGAGATTTTGGGAATTATGAGTAACAGTGTCCTTGAGGCCCTCTTCTTCAGATGAAGTGTGAGTGGACATTGTTTGATGGCGGAAATGTTCAACCACAGTGCGCTTTGGCGCAGAGGACCCTTTTTATTTTCTTTTAAATGCTTGTGACATTTCTACAAGGGGATATGTAGTATGGCTGAGAAATATGCACAGAGGTGATCAATACTGAATGCCTGTGTTCTTCCCCTGTGTGAGTATTACATTCCAGGTTCAGCAGGGCCTAGACATTAAATTTTAATCCATGGTGGCCCAGAGTAGCAGCATGTGAAGGAACAGGTGGGTTAGGTGGTGGCTACAAGCGAGAGCTTAATTCCAACACCCACACCTCAGGGATCTAGGGGATAAGGCCTGAGTGAGAACAACTACAGGGAGGGGAAAAGGTAAGTGGAAGCGACCAGCCAGGAGGACCAGGCCGGAAGGGGTGAGGTTGGGTGTAGCGAAAGGGACACAGTAGTAGTTAAGGGTTCAGGATGAGTAATTGCTCTAGGAGTTACTCCTAGTCTCTATGCTGGAGGATCCTTAGGAAGTCTAATATAGTATGTGGCAGGTCAGGTAATGAGGGAGCTCAGAACTTCCAAGGTCCTTTGGACAAGGTATAGGTATCAGGGTTACCACTGCTAAGATTAGTGGTCTTTATTGGAGTAACTGCAAATGTGATTCCTCTATTTGAGAGCCTTTCTCACGGAGTGGGGTCTTAGGAGTTAATTCTCTTTTACTGGAGAAGTTCGTGAGCACAGACCCAAATAATGGTCACTACCAATAAATGGTCTGCAGTGGATGGAGGTAGGATCAGAACAGGGCTAGTGAGCATGCAATCTGTGGTCCGTTTTCCGAGGCTGTGGCACACCTGACCTCACACAGATTACCTTGTAATTCACGTGTGGAGGAGGGGGGCTTCAATTTAAGTAACCCACACTCTCAGACACAGTTGTCCCCAGTGAGAAACGTCCAACAAACACACACTACCAGTGCTTCCCAGCAGTCCACTCCTGCTAATGTTCCCAGGGGTGATATATTAAGTCCAGAACAATAGTGTACTGCTTCAAAGTTCAAAACAGGTAGTACTTACTTCTGAGATAAAATGGTGTTGTCCTCCCTTATGAAGTTCAGGGCTGTGTCTGGAGCTACAAACCGTAGGTCCTGATATGCAGCTATTTTTCAAGAAGTATAGTTCTGCCAGCTTCTATTGTATCATTTCCTGAAGATTTCAGGCTCTTTGGTGTGCCAGAAAAATCAGATGTAGGCCGAAGCCTCGGATTTTCCTGAAAATCCTCTGGTACTCCTTTCTGGGTAGATCGAAAATTAGCTCAAACTCTGCCAAATTACAGCTTATGCTCACTTGCAGTGAGTAAATACTGTTCCAAAGATTTTTATCAGGAGCTCTGCTAGATTGCGACTGTCTAGGCTGCTAACTAGCTCCGCCCCCCGCCCCTTATCACTTTTTAATGTGTTTTTTTTTTATCAAGATTTTTTAGAAGAGTTTTAATATGAGTATATGTATTTAATGAATAGTCTATTGAAAATTAAACTTTCATGATTCAGATAGAGCAGGCAATTTTTAAGCAATTTTCTAATTTACTCCTATTATCGATTTTTCTTCATTCTCTTGGTATCTTTATTTGAATATAAGCTTAGGAGCCGGTCCATTTTCGGTTCAGCACCTGGGTAGCACTTGCTGATTTGTGGCTACATTTAGACACCAATCAGAAAGTGCTACCCACCTGCTATACCAAAAATGGGCTGGATCTTATGCTTACATTATTACTTTTTCAAATTAAGATACCAAGAGAATGAAGAAAAATTGATAATAGGAGCAAATTAGAAAGTTACTTAAAATTGCCTGCTCTATGTGATTTATGAAAGTTTAATTTTGACTAGACTGTCCCTTTAATGTGTGCACGTACATATTTACACATATAACACATAAATGTATACACATACACACACGTACTTAGACGTATATAGAGTGCAACTTTATTCTTCTGTTGATTTTAATATGTGGAAATAAAGCCTTGATTTTTGTGTGTGCTCTATATTAATTGTATTGTTTCTTTCTGATTACTATCACCTGAAATCCTAAGAAATAAAGAAAGCAAAACTAAATATTAGCTGCAATGTTCCTTTTAACACTATTTTTTTTCATGAATTGAATAAATTCTTCCAAGAAATATATTTATTATCTCTCTACTTGTCATATTTGTTTCTGGAATGTAAGCTGCCACTAGCTAAAGAAAGATTATAATGAAAGAAATAATATGAAACCAAAACCTGTTCACCAGTGTTTCATAACAAGCATTAATCATTCTATTGACTTAATAATCTATCATAGTCTTTCTGTTTAGGTAATATATGATTTATGCCTAACCCTAAAAATGCAAATTGTTAAAATTAATATAAAAGAAAACCGACATTTTTCAATAATCTAGCAAAAAATATACAAAACAAAAATAATTTTGGAAATAGTAGTCTAGGATGTCATTTTGTATATTTCTATTCCCCAGTCTATTATAAATTTTAAGTTTATTTACTTTTT
The DNA here is from genome assembly GCF_027579735.1 of Bombina bombina. Classification (NCBI taxonomy): domain Eukaryota; kingdom Metazoa; phylum Chordata; class Amphibia; order Anura; family Bombinatoridae; genus Bombina; species Bombina bombina. The sequence goes on along the minus strand of NC_069503.1, from coordinate 1,035,570,495 downwards.
TTTTGCTAGACTTGATTTGATTAATAAGTTTAGGGCCAGATTATGAATTTAGCCACCAATCAGCAAGAGTTACACAGGGTGCTAAACCAAAAATGAGTCAGCTCCTCAGCTTAGATTCCTGCTTTTTCAAACAAAGATAGCAAGAGAATGAAGAAAAATTGATAATAAGAGTAAATTAGAACGTTGCCTAAAATGGCATACTCTATCTGAATCATGAAAGAAAACATTTGGGTTTAGTATCCCTTTAAAGAGTTATAAGGGGTATAGATTTTGGGGATAACTATACATATTTGGACGTTGGATGATCTGTGGCAGCAGAAGATTGGGAGATCTGCATTCCATTCCCCTTGCTGAAGGAATTATCTGAGCCGACTCTGCAACCATCTATCTACTGGAGCGGAGCCCAGGGATCCCACATATCTATCTACCTGCTACCTATGGAGGAAGAAGCCGATTTAGAAAGTGCTGGTGAGTTGGAGGGACATTGAGGGGCACACTCCCTGCTGGTTGAACTCTCTGGTGGTGCAAGGGAAAAAAGGCGCGAAAAGCGCCATTACTCTGTGATGACACAGAGCGATACCGGAAGAGACAGTGGGAGTTAGTTCCGGAATAAGACACAGCAGAGAAAGCGGTGGTTTAGCTGTGCGGTTAGAGGTGAACAGACTCCCGGTGCTCGCACGCCGCAATGGATCTATTGGCTACTGAGCAGAGCAGGGGAACAGAAGCTCCTAACACACTGAGGCTACAGTTTTGTCTGTTCTGGAGGGTCACGGAGCGGCATCTAGGCTTCACAGCTGAGCCAGAGTTTGTCCGAGTGCCAAAGAACATTGCACCATCTATTAAAAATAGTGGAGGGTGTGTGAGCAACTGTTTATACACGAATTCCTGAAGTAACACCAAGCACTCTGACCTACAAATAAAATAAAAGAGACATATAGCCACCCAACATCATACGCAGTTTCTTTAATATAACAGCTTATAAACACTCCAGGAGCTCCTTCACTCCTCTAAACCCACATATTAACTCCTGTACATCTTGTCAAGAACTGACTTAGGTGCTTTTTCAGCAACAAGATGCACTGTAATAGCAGCACTGCAGAAGAATTTCTTCTCAACACCCTCTTCCCCCCCCTTTCCTGTCAGCCCGGGGTGGTGACAGGTCATATCCCCTATACCTTTTTAGGTGATCATCCTGTGAGGATAATTGCCCTGGGGAGAGGGGGGACACTAACTCGCAGCATTTTAAAACCAGTTTACAAACTATATTGGGGATCATACAATTCATACGCAGGAAATATACAATTGGCTGGTTAATATATACCACAGCTTACACCAGTAATAAATTAAACTGCTTACACCCCCCTGAAATACACATAAAGCAACAAAGTGTGGGGTTATAATTAACCTTTGGAAGGGAGATAGAAGATTAAAGTGCAACACTGTTTTATAGTTCTACTGACTAGAATGTGAACAGCATCTTGATCTGTACTGGGGAACTAAATTTTGGTTATCATAATGAGATCAACATCAGTATAAATCTTTATATGATATGAAAATAAAAAACATACCTCTTGTTATTTCAGATAGATTGCCTGCCTAAATATAACATCTAAGGAAAAGACTGGGTCACATCAGATCTTATTTTGGATCAAAACTCTCTACAGTTCACTGTCCAGTAAGTAACAACCTCCTCAGCTAATAAAGGGGTGGGAGCTTTTCTTAATCTCTGCATTTATCTTAATTGTATCTATCCACCACCAAGATGACCTCTAAAAGACCCACTAAAGGGGATAAAGCAATAAAATTTGCAGCTGTGTCTACATTCTTTAAGTCTTCCCAAACAAGTAAACAACTGATGGACACAAAAGTGGATGAAGAATCTGACACTGACTCTCAACAACCAATACATGACAAAAGTCCGCTGACAAAAGCCGACCTTAGAAACTTAGTATCCAAAAAGGACATTGCAGACAATTTCGAAAAAATTATGGGAGAAAATCGATTCCATACACTCATCAGTGACCAATAGTCTCTCTGAAATCAAATCTGATTTATTGGAGATGGGTAATAGGATTGAGACACTAGAATACCAAAAAGACTCCATGGTGGATCAAATGGATGAAATGACTCAAACTATGTCTACACAATAACAAATACTTGAAGAATTTCAAGATAAAATGGAAGATTTGGAGAATAGGAGCAGGAGGAACAATATCGGTCTCAAAGAAGTTCCAGAGGAAGTAGTCCCTGCAGATATTCCAGCCTATCTTACTCAACTTTTCACTCAAATTACAAATTCTCCAGCTGATTACATTTTTCATATAGAGAGAGCACACAGAGCGCTAAAGGCCAAGCCTAAACCAGGCCTACCCCTAAGATACATTATAGTCAAGTTAACTTTCTACCCTTAAAAATAAAACATTCTACAGGCGGCAAGAAAGCATCCAACTTTTAAATACCAAGGCAATGTGATTCAGTTTTACCAAGATCTTAGCATCAGGACACTGCAGAGGAGGGGAGCCCTACGTCCTCTCACCACTCTACTTAGAAAACATCAGATACCGTACAGATGGGGGTTCCCATTTGCCTTACATATCACAAAAGACTCTAAAACAATTATACTCAAGGATCCAGAGGATATACCAGAAATCTGTAAGATTTAAGCTTTAGAAACACCCACCATCCCAATACCGACATCAAACCCAGTGAAGAGCAAAGACCCAGACAGACATCCAGATCCTTTTAAATGGCAGACAATTAATCACAAGAAACAAAAAATTAAAGAAACAAGAGGGAAAATTTCCTAGAAAATCCTACAAACATCTTGAAACTGCAAATGTGGCTATTGCACATTTCTTGGAGCTTGAACAGCAACCAGGAGCAGATGAAGGAACAATAGATGGAGATAACTCCAGATTGCCTTCAAAACATCTGAAGATAAGGTTCTCTGTTTCCCAATTTATTGCAAGAACCTCCTGAATGTTGCCTATTCTCAGAGACTCCTATTAAGTTATCATTGCGAAAGTGATATGATGTTATGGGAATATAGCTCCCCCCAGTATAGTATAACATGTTTTCTTGTTTATTATTATTATGGTATATTACAGTTTACCTTCTAGAGGTCCTATTGTTGAGGACCTTAGATTGCTGTTTTATATGTTATTAACAATGTATTCTCTTTCTAGTTCCCTTCCCCTCCCCAGTGACGACACAATAAAGACCACCAACTATAATCCTGATTATCTACAATCTATACAACTAGGTTTCCAGTCCAGTGACCCACAGATAACAAAATTCCTTTTGCACCATGCTAACACAGACATATTGATATGTTCCCTAAAATAAAGATATTATCCCACAATGTAAGGGGATTAAATAGTGACGTAAAAAGGCGAAATGCGATGTCAAAATACACCTCCTTGCATGCTAACATTCTATTCCTTCAGGAGACCCACTTACTTAAAGATAGTATCCCAAAATATTGGGCAAAATACTTCAACACCCATTTCCACTCGACAGCATCATCCAAAAAAAGGGGCACATCCATTCTCATACACTCTTCACTTAATTGTACACAGGAAGATATAATTACAGACACTGAAGGGAGATACATAATAGTAAAAGGGCGAATTTTAGACTCGAAAACCACCCTGTGTAATATCTATGTGCCAAATGAGAATCAACACAGCTTTTTTCAACATATCTCACACTTGTTCACACAGTGGTCCCATACCAAAATATTTTTAGCAGGGGATTTCAATATTACCATGAGGCCTATTAACTCAACTGATACTAAACCCCTAACCAATAAACAAATTAGACACAACCGAATTGTAAAATCAATAAAGGAAAGTCTGTTACCTCATTCCCTGAAAGAAACATGGACTACATTATATGGTTTGACCAACGATACTACATTCTATTCGGCAGCGCATAAGTCCTACATTAGATTAGATTACATATTTGTAAGCCAGATAATACAACCTCTATTAAACAGCTCTCATATTCATACCTGTGTATGGTCTGATCACTCGATCATCACCTTACAGGTGGAGGGATTGTGTGATCCCAACAGGAGTAGAACGTGGACCTTTGACAAGTCATATATCAGAAATCCCCAAACACATGTCAATATACTTAAACTATTAACCGAATATTGGCATATAAACACGGACACTGTAAATAACCCAGGGATCACATGGGCGGCTCATAAGGTGGTCTTAAGGGGGATACTTATCAAGGAAAAAACATTGCAGATCAGGAAATATAGACAACAATTAAAACAACTTCACACAGAAATTGAAGAATTAGAAAGACGGCACAAACATACTAAGACAAAAGCCACCCAAAAGATTATCCAATCTAAAAAAACTACACTCCTTCATTCGCAAGCCACTAGAGCCATTCAGAAACTTCAGGCACAATATTTTATATTCGCCAACAAACTAGACAGATACACGGCACATAAAATTCGGGAACGTTGTAAAGCCTCGGTGATCTCCTAGATTGAGACACCAAACTACACTGTGACCTCACACCCGCAGGAAATAGTAGACACTTTTGCTGAATATTATGGTGATCTATATGACGGGAGAAAGGTTTTACACAATACGGAGACAGAGACACTTACCTCAACTTGTTTTAGTCATAACTTATTGCAAACTATATCTAAAGAACAGAGGGAAACATTGAATGCACCCATATCCACTATGGAAGTACTAGGGGCCATCAAAGATCTCAAGCCAGGAAAGGCAGCAGGGCCGGATGGCTTTCCGGGCGAGTATTATAAGCTCTTTAAAGCAACATTAATCCCGCATCTTGTTAAGTTTTGTAACTATGTTATGGAAGGAGGGGTTATTCCACCTGAACTATTAGCCACTAAAATAGTAGTAATTCCCAAGCCAGGGAGGGATCACAAAAAATGTCAAAATTATCGCCCAATATCCCTAATCAACCAAGATCTTAAGATCTTCACAAAGATAATAGCGAACCGACTCAAGCACATTATACCCCACCTGGTCCACCCAGATCTGGGGGGTTTTATTAAAGGTAGGGAAGCCCCAGATAATATACGTAAAGTTACCAATTTAATTCAGACCCTGGAATAGACACAGACGCCTTCTCTGCTCCTATCTTTGGATGCGGAGAAAGCATTTGATAGAATTGATTGGGATTATATGTTCTTGGTATTACATAAAATGGGATTTGAGGGGGCAGTTATAAAAGCATTAAAAGCTATTTATTCTTTCCCGGGAGCACAGGTCTCATCGGCAGGATATAAATCTCAATCCTTCCCAATCCGCAACGGGACCAGACAGGGGTGTCCTCTGTCTCTGTTACTCTTTGCCCTATGCATAGAGCCACTCGCTGCCAAAATTCGCTCGCAGGTAGATATAACAGGAGTCAAGACAGTTAAGACGGAATATAAATTAGCCCTTTTCACAGACGATATATTACTGACTTTGACGAACCCACTGATATCACTACCTAATCTTTACCAAACACTAAAGACTTTTCTACCATTTTGGGATTTAAAATAAATGCAGAAAAGTGCGAAGCTCTCCCCATTGCGATTCCTCAACAGACTCAGACGTTATTAGAATCGAACTTTAATTTTAAATGGATGAAACATTCCCTAAAATATCTAGGAATTAATCTCCCAATTTGCCCCACGCAGTTATATAGAGTAAATTATTTCCCACTGTTTAAACAAATAAAAAAGGACTTATCGAAGTGGAAAAGATTTAATTTCTCATGGCTAGGTAGAGTGGCTGCGGTGAAGATGAATGCCTTGCCAAGGATATTATATTTATTTAGAAACCTGCCTATTAAAATGGTTAAAGCAGATTTAGATACATTACAAAAAGAGATACTAATATTCATTAGGGGTAATAAAACGAATAGAATAGCGAAATCGATCTTAAATAGACATAGGAAACTTGGAGGGACGCCTAGCTTAATAGACTATTATAATTCTGCCAGATTGGCACAAGACACTTTACTACTGAAGAGAACCAAGGAGATTATATGGTCTACCCTAGAAGCAAACTTAGGTTGGTGGGTCGAGACTGACTCAATCATTTGGGACCCTGAGAGAACACAAACTAATAAAGAGACATCTAGACCTTATACTACAAACCTTACAAAAGCCACTTGGAAGACAGCAAGAACTAAATACAGCCTCATGCCAAAGTACTCCTTATACATCCCGATAAGATATATATTACATAGTGATCTCTGGGCTCAACTTAAGAAATGGGAAAATAAGGGTTTATATAGAGTGGCAGACTACATGGAGGGTGGAACTACACTCTCATTCAACCAATTTCAGACAAGATTAAACCCATTGAAACTACACTGGTACATGTACTTGCAGATACACTCGGCTATCCAATCATACCTGAGAAACCCGAGAGAAAGTAACATTACACCAATAGAAATCTTCTGTTAATCAGAAGAACGCAGCAAACATACCATTTCTATCTTATATGTAGCCATACAGGCTTCACAGACTTCTACAAAAACCTCAGTTATGTTGGCATGGGAAAAGAAACTACTTATTTGTAAAGACATCAAAGAGTGGGAAACAATATTTTAAAATGCAGAGAAAGGGCTTATAAGTGTGGACCTTAAGGAAAATGTTACTAAGACCATCTATCGCTGGTATCTAACGCCCACGAGAACGGCTCATATGCATGCACAGGAAGTATATTTTGCTACAGGGGATGTGGAGAAATAGGAACATACAGGCATATGTGGTGGGATTGTAAGAAAATCACAGGGATATGGAGACAACTATCTTCCTTTCTCAGTCAAATCCTTGATTAAAATATTGATCTCACAATTCAACAGGCTCTTTTACATGAACATATTAGTATATACAATAAACACATCAACACATTTATTAAGATCCTTTGCACAGTTACAAGGACATGCATAGCCAGACACTGGAAAACTGGTAGCCCAACCTGGACAGAGATATACAATAAAATTCAATATACATACACTATGTATGAGTTGGCATCAAGTACACTAGATAATAAGGAAGTGGTTCAAGTGGTATGGTATTACTGGATAAGTAAATGAGTTTTAGTTATATAAGACTGTCAGGAGATGTAGCCCTGAGTGGTCAATACAGCTATAAAAACCTTCAGTTATTGATGTACATATAGCACAGACTAAAATAGGATGTGTCGTCACTTTCCTTCCCCACCCTTGTTACCTTCCATTAACCAAATGTACTCAACCTTACCTCCTCTCAATGTTGTACTCTCTAATTTAAGTTACCTATAGACAGAGTAGTTAATCCTGGATTCAGCGAATGTTTTGTTATATATTAATATAAGATAAATACAGAGCCAGACTTTACGAATGTACAATTATTTAGGAGAGGATGCCTGGTATTAATCAAGATGTATGGACTAAACATTATCGGAACTCAGTGATTTCAGAACTTTGTTATTACTCTTCAGTTGTTGTTCTGAGATGGTTATACAAATATAACTGGAAAATAATGTTGATTTAAAACTTTTTATCTGAATCATTTGTCCTATAGTGATGCAATATTGTAAACCTACTCTCTGGAGCACCTGATGTTGGAGGTCAATGGAAAGAAAGGTATTTCTGTAACTGTTCATTATTCCAAATTAATAAAAAATATTCAAACATAAAGAGTTATAAGGGCTCAAAGATAAGAGGTCTCAGGTGTTAGAAAAAAAATAGCATGCAAATGGCTTTAACTTAGAGATACATACATACACATGTCTAAATATGTGTATATATATATATATATATATATATATATATATATATATATATATATATATATATACAGTATATAGTTATATCTGTGTACATATGTATTTATGTATTTATACATGTATATATGTATTTGCATGTAAGCACATAAATACATATACATACATATATAGACATATATATAAGAGCATTGGAGCCCTTTGCAGTCAAGTAGCTGAAAACATGAATAATTATATAATGCAATATTCATATTCAATAAAGTGTTTAATTATGTATTTACCTTAAATATTTCACGTTCCAATGTAATTCACATAAGGGAATATGGTCTAAGTATTTTTAAATAGATTATATACATACACACACAAATATGTATTTAAGAATAAACAGAACATAGTCTGCTATTTGAAGAACATTGGAATGTGAAATATTAATATTCCATGTTGGGTTAGTGCACTTGGGCTAAACAAAGTCAGTTTTGCGCACTCCCCCCCCCCCCACACACACACACTTTACACACTCATTGAAGTCAATGGGGGATTATGTTGACAAGGCAGTGATATTTAAGGTTTGTCTTTTTGTGTGTGTCGGGTTAGCACTCATGCGAAAACGTTTTACTTTCAACTTGTAATACTCTAAATACATGACGCACGCATAAAGCCTCCGTCTAGAGAATTTAACACCAGAGCGGTAGCGATAAATTGTGCTGCACTCATAATCTAGCCCTTAACTAACACATTTAAAGGGACACTCAAGTCAGAATTAAACTTTTGTGATTCAGATAGAGTATGCAATTTTAAACAACTTTCCAATTTACTTCCATTAGCAAAATGTGCAGTCTTTTAGAATTTACACATTTATTGAGCATGTGCAATAATTCACAGAATATACATATATGCATTTTTTATTGGCTGGATACTGCCACATGATACACTAGAAGTGGAAAAATTTGTCAGAAAAATATCTACTATTCATTTAAAGCTCAGATTAAGTGCTATTGCATTGTCTTTTTTTCATGCATTTGTAGACTTTGCAAACCTACTGTATTTACTGGTCCTTTTATTGATCATGTGTTTTAACCAAAATTACATTTTGTGCTATTTTGAGAGATGAATGCATTTTTTTTATTATCTTCTATTATCTATTATTATATTATCTTTGATTTTAGCAGATCTATTTCTTATTGGCTGATTCACATTTTTCAGCCAATAGGAATGCAAGGGACGCCATCTTGAATTGCGTACCTTGCATTGAAGATTCACTGTACGGCGGCGACCGTATGAAGAGGATGCTCCACGCCGGATGTCTTCAGGATGTACCCGCTCCGTGCAGCCGGGATCAAGATAGAAGATGATCCCTGGATGAAGATCAAGAGGCCACCTGGATGAAGACTTCTCGCCGCTTGGTTGAGGACTTCGCCGCCGGGATGAAGATTGAAGAGGCCGTCTGGATGAAGACTTCTCGCCACCTGGTTGAAGATTGTTCAAGCAGGACTTAAAAAAAAAACTGACAAGACTTGTAATGGCTGCAGTGCTGTTTTGTTAAAAGACGGCCACACAGACTTTTAATTTCTAAAATTAACTGAGAGTTAATTTGTTTGGTAGCAGTACCCACTTGTGTGAAAGATATTCTATAGGCTGCAGTCAGGAACAGGCTGTAAACTTAAATTGTGTTGAGAGACTGAAACCAGGCATCAGAGATAAACAAAAGCACTGGAGAATTCGCTGGATGAAAATCAGCAGAAACAAGGCATCATAACAACAGAAGCAAGGAGAGAGGTAATCCAGGAAACCATTCCAATTGTAGTTCTACCATGAATCACAACCTCCACAGAAAGCAGAGGCACACTCAAAAGATAACTGTCAAAGTTTGGACTTCATGGGAGAGTAGCAGTCTATAAACCGCTTCTTCTTTGAAAAAACAAGTCTGCAGAACACTAATAGCATATATATAGAATTTGAAGTTTAAATTAATTCAATACAAAATATGTACGTATTGTTTTCTCATTGTTTTCATTATTTGTGTTATATAATTATATTGATTATATTTAGCTTGGTAGATTGAATACCATGTATAATTTTGGGAGCATGCAGACAGGGATATCATTGTGTGGGTCTGGGTAACTATGATGGTTAAAGGGACAGTCTACACCAGAATTGTTATTGTTTTAAAAGATAGATAATCCCTTTAATACCCATTCCCCAGTTTTACATAACCAACACAGTTATAATAATATACTTTTAACCTCTGTGATTATCTTGTATCTAAGCCTCTGCAAACTGCCCCTTTTTTCAGTTCTTTTGACAGACTTGCAGTCTAGCCAATCAGTGCCTGCTCCCAGATTACTTCACGTGCACGAAAACAGTGTTATCTATATGAAATATGTGAACTAACACCCTCTAGTGGTGAAAAACTGTTAAAAAGCAATCTGAAAGAGGTGGGCTTCAAGGTCTAAGAAATTAGCATATGAGCCTCCTAGGTTAAGCTTTCAACTAAGAATACCAAGAGAACAAAGCAAAATTGGAGATAAAAGTAAATTGGAACATTATTTAAAATTACATGCTCTATCTGAATCATGAAAGTGTATTTTGGCCTAGACTGTCCCTTTAAGGATGTTCCAGGAGTCAAGTGTTAGGTGACTTTGAAAATGGACCCTCAAAATGACCTAACACTTCACTCCTGGTATGTCCTTATCGATTACTGTTCCCAAGAAACACACAACAATAGCAATGATATATATTATAATTTTCCAGTATGTTCCTTAATAATTCAAGCTTTTAATTTTAAAATAAAATGTTTAATAATGATTCTTCTTTTACTTTTGAGCTAATATTTGAAGAAAATATAGCCATATGTCTTTGTAATCCCTGCTTTAACATTTACTTTTATGCTTATAGTTAAAAGAACATAGTGTGGCATTATTCATCACTGATTCCCTGTGATTATAAACTAGAGACAAACCTGTGCTTTGACAATAGAATCACTTCCTTTAAACAAATTTATAATATGAACCCAAAATGTAAGTACTAAAAAAAAATGTTTAACAAAACATGATAGATGGAAATATTTAGCAAATATATAGTTCCTCATTCTAACCCCCGTTTACAGTTACAAAAATCCAAATAGTTTTTACATATTAGCTGTGGTGTTTTGTTCTTTAATTGATTTTAAAACTAGTTCAGTCTATAAGTGAAAAATCCAAACTATTTATTTTTAAATTTATGGGTTAGAAAAAAATATAATTGCAAAACCTAGTTAATTACATAAAAAAAACAAAGTATAAAGTTCACATGTATAATTGCAGGCCTTCATAGAAGGAAAACAGACTTTTATTAAAACATTTTAATTATTTATAATAAATAATTATGTAATAATTTCATATTTGTATAATTTTAAAATTAAAATGTTTCAATGTCCAAACAGTTCATTTGAATGAATATTTAGATGTTCTAATTTGATTTATGTACACGTTTTATGGTATAAAAGTGATTTTTTTTTTTAAACAGACAATAAGATTGTACATGCTAATTAATGGCTAGATTTAGAGTTTTGTCGGTAACGACCCGCGTAGCTAACGCTGGCTTTTTTTTGGCCGCACCTTTAAAATAACTCTGGTATTGAGAGTCCACAGAATGGCTGCGTTAGGCTCCAAAAAAGGAGCGTAGAGCATATTTAACGCAACTTCAACTCTCGATACCAGAGTTGCTTACGGACGCGGCCAGCCTCAAAAACGTGCTCATGCACGATTCCCCCATAGGAAACAATGGGGCTGTTTGAGCTGAAAAAAAACCTAACACCTGCAAAAAAGCTGCGTTCAGCTCCTAACGCAGCCCCATTGTTTTCTATGGGGAAACACTTCCTATGTCTACACCTAACACTCTAACATGTACCTCGAGTCTAAACACCCCTAACCTTACACTTATTAACCCCTATTCTGCCGCCCCCGCTATCGCTGACCCCTGTATATTATTTTTAACCCTTAATCTGCCGCTCTGTAAACCGCCGCTACTTACATTATCACTATGTACCCCTAATCTGCTGCCCCTAACACCGCCGACCCCTATATTATATTTATTAACCCCTAATCTGCCCCCCACAACATCGCCTCCACCTGCCTACACTTATTAACCCCTAATCTGCCGAGCGGACCGCACCGCTATTATTATAAAGTTATTAACCCCTAATCCGCCTCACTAACCCTATAATAAATAGTATTAACCCCTAATCTGCCCTCCCTAACATCGCCGACACCTAACTTCAATTATTAACCCCTAATCTGCCGACTGGAGCTCACCGGTATTCTAATAAATGTACCCCTAAATAGTATTAACCCCCTAAAGCTAAGTTTAACCCTAACACTAACACCCCCCTAACTTAAATATAATTTTAATCTAACGAAATTAATTAACTCTTATTAAATAAATTATTCCTATTTAAAGCTAAATACTTACCTGTAAAATAAATCCTAATATAGCTACAATATAAATTATAATTATATTATAGCTATTTTAGGATTTATATTTATTTTACAGGTAACTTTGTATTTATTTTAACCAGGTACAATAGCTATTAAATAGTTAAGAACTATTTAATAGCTAAAATAGTTAAAATAATTACAAATTTACCTGTAAAATAAATCCTAACCTAAGTTACAATTAAACCTAACACTACACTATCAATAAATAAATGAAATAAAATACCTATAATTATCTACAATTAAACCTAACACTACACTATCAATAAATAAATTAAATACAATTCCTACAAATAAATACAATGAAATAAACTAACTAAAGTACAAAAAATAAAAAAGAACTAAGTTACAAAAAATAAAAAAATATTTACAAACATTAGAAATATATTACAACAATTTTAAACTAATTACACCTACTCTAAGCCCCCTAATAAAATAACAAAGCCCCCCAAAATAAAAAAATGCCCGACCCTAGTCTAAATTACTAAAGTTCAAAGCTCTTTTACCTTACCAGCCCTGAACAGGGCCCTTTGCGGGGCATGCCCCAAGAAGTTCAGCTCTTTTGCCTGTAAAAAAAACATACAATACCCCCCCCCCAACATTACAACCCACCACCCACATACCCCTAATCTAACCCAAACCCCCCTTAAATAAACCTAACACTAAGCCCCTGAAGATCTCCCTACCTTGAGTCGTCTTCACCCAGCCAAGCCAAATTCTTCATCCAAGCGGAGCAAGAAGAGGTCCTCCATCCGGTAGAAGTCTTCATCCAAGCGGGGCAGAAGAGGTCTTCCATCCGATTGAAGTCTTCATCCAAGCGGAATCTTCTATCGTCATCCATCCGGAGCGGAGCGGCAGCATCCTGAAGACCTCCGACGCGGAACATCCATCCTGGCCGACGACTGAACGACGAATGACGGTTCCTTTAAATGACGTCATCCAAGATGGCGTCCCTCAAATTCTGATTGGCTGATAGGATTCTATCAGCCAATCGGAATTAAGGTAGGAATATTCTGATTGGCTGATGGAATCAGCCAATCAGAATCAAGTTCAATTCGATTGGCTGATCCAGGCCTATGTGCAAGAACTTAAACATTGAGGAAAAGCGATGCAAACAGATAGATTGCAAAAGTGGTATATATTAGTCCCCATATACTGGACGTTTTCACAAGACGAACACATTTCAAAAGCATTAGACAAATGGGTTATCACATCTTTTTTAACTTATTGTAACCAGCTATTGAATGGCAATATGTTACAGAATTTGCTTTGTGGCTTCTCTAGGGAGTGTGGTACAAGCATAAGGTTTATATAAAATCAAGAGGTAATTCATAGACTTGCACACAAGCAAAAAAAATGTTTGGATGAACAAAAATTTTTATTTAATTTTCATCAAGATTTTCTCATCGGTTCATTCAGTTCAGCCAAATTTTGACAGCATTATTGACTCATAAATGGAAATTCATTAAACCCTTGTTTCCTATGGGGAATGTATAAAATATATATATATTTATATTTGTATTTTTATGGAGTCTGAAGCTTAGGTACTTGCTAGCTGACATAGGAGTCAACCAATTGACAAGAAGGTTGCTGGAAATCATTTTTAAATAATATAAATTTTAAAGTTTCAAACCTTTTAAAATCATCCTGGTCAGGATCGACTGGAATGATTGAAAAGCCCTGCTCTTGCACAATTGTTTGCACTGGAGCAGGGTGTGTGGCAGCATAAGCAGTTGCTTGTGCAATGATTACTGCAGGCACACCTTTCACTTTTTCTCAAATTACATTTACTTGAAGCTATTACATTAACATTGCTGTTTGTCCAATACCCAGTTTTTTTTTTTGTTTTTAATTGTAATGATTTTATTACAATACAATCATCTCTATCTGTATTCTTCTAAAAGTATTTAGTTCTTTTATAATAAAACAAAAATTAATAAGAATGTAGTAAGGATATTAGTTTGTTTGTATCTTTTTTTGTCTGGAAAATGTGAACATTTTCTTAAAATATTCTGTAATCAATACTGAACATGAAAAAATATATATAAAAAAATATTAATTAAGAAGTAGTTTGTTTATTATGCCACAAATAAAAGTCATTGGTGCAGAACATTTTTTATTAATTAAATACACAGATGTTACTAAGATGCAACCAGTAACAATTTCCCCAAGAAAAACAATGCTATTAATTGCTTATCAGCTCTATTTCAATCCAATTAAAATGCTAATTCTACCTTTGTCACTTCATTAATGTTGACTAAACAAAATATTTTATAAAATGGCTATTACGAACCAATACAATATATGAATAACATTCAGTGTTGTTAATTAATATACTTTTATAAAAAAAAGTTTCTGATATTTCTTAAGAGACCTGTTGACGTGAAAATAAGTGACTTTTGTAATTAATAAAATTATAAGGAGAGTCACTTCACATAATATAATCATGGACATATGCATATTAAATATGAATAATACCAATATAATAAAATATAAAGATTAATTAAAGTAGATACGTTGTTATACATTATCATTAAAACAACACAGAAACAAGGGGGGCGGAGCCGATAGCTGAAGTGGCAGGATATGTTCTTTCAGAGCTCCTGAATCCAAAGCCTAATATTGGGGATTAACTTACATACATTTAGATTACGAGTTTTGCGCTATCCCGGGTGTGTAAAGAACCTAATAAAATGAGTAGAATCACACTTTCCATAGCACTGCCATTACGAGTTACCGAAAAACGTCCTTGTGCTGTGCATAATGGTGCGTTAAAAGCCAAGGGCTGAGTTTACGTACTCGTGCATGCTTTCCCCCATAGACATCAATGGGGAGAGAGTGTTAGAAAAAATCTAACACTTGCAATCGTGGAATGGCAAATTGCTGTAAATCAACCCCATTGATGTCTATGGAAGAAAGAAAGGTATGTTTAAACCTAACACCCTAACATAACCGCCTAGTCTAAACACCCCTAGTCCGCTGCCCCCGGCAACACTGACACTAAATAAAGATATTAACCCCTAATCCACTGCTCCCCAACATCGCCGCAGCGAAATAAAATGATTAACCCCTAATCCACTGCACCCACCATCACAGACACTAAATAAAATTATTAAATCCTAATCCGCCACCCCCAACATCGCCGACACCTAAATAAAGTGATAAAACCCCTAATCCGCCGCTCACCAACATCACCGACACTAAATAAACCTATTAACCCCTAAACCACTGGCCCCCCACATCACAACTAATAAATAAACCTATTAACCCCTAAACTGCTGGACCCCCATATCGCAACTAATAAATAAAGCTATTGACCCCTAAACTGCCAGCCCCCTACATCAAAACTAATAAATAAACCTATTAACCCCTAAACCACTGGACCCCCACATCACAACTAATAAATAAACCTATTGACCCCTAAACCGTCGGACCCCCAGATCGCAAAACACTAAATGAAACTATTAAACCCTAAACCTAACACCCCCTAACGTTAAATTTAAAGTTACAATATAACTATCTTAAAAAAAATAAAAACTTACCTGTGAAATGAAAAAAAATAACATTTAACTATACATTAACCTAGCATTACTATTCTAATAAAAAAAGACCAATTAAAAAAACATAAATTACACATTTAAGAAAACCTAAAACTACATAAAAAATAAAAAAATCTAAATTTACAAAAAAATAATAAACACTAAATTAAGAAAAATAAAAAACTCTAAGATTACAAAAAATTATTATCAAAAAATATATATTTTTTAAATTATCAAAAATAAAAAAAATACACCTAATCTATTAGCCCTATAAAACTAAAAAGGCCCACCAAAATAAAAACACCCCATAACCTACAATTGCCCTAAGTTAAACAGCTCTTTTACCTAGAAAAACATACAAAGTCCCCCCAACAGTAAATAACCTAAACTCAACCAACCCCCCAAAATAAAAAAAACCTAAGTCTAAAAAAAGCCTAAGCTACCCATAGCCCCTAAAGTGGTATGTGTATGTGCATTGAGCTTAAAAGGTAATTCAGCTCTTTTACTGCCCTTAAAAGGGCATTCAGCTCTTTTACAAGCCGAAAGCCCTAATCTTTTTAAAAAAAAAAACGCCCAAAAAATAATAACACTAACCTCAGAATATCTACTCACGGTTCCTGAAGTCCAGACATCCATCTCCATTCAGGCCATGAGAAGTCTTCATCCAGACATTGAGAAGTCTTTATCCAAGTGGCGACACCTTCATCCATCACAGGGGCGTCTTCTATATTCATCCCGGCAGTGCAGAGCTATCCAGGACCGACGATGACATCCTACGATCACTGCTGTACACTTAAGTTGAATGCAAGGTACCCGTTGAAAAATGTTGTACCTTGCATTCCTTTTGGCTGATTTGATTCTCCAAATTCAAATCAGCCAATAGAATGAGAGCTACTGAAATCATATTGGCTGATTTGAACAGCCAATACGATTTCAGTAGCTCTCATCCTATTGGCTGTTCAAATCAGCCAAAAGGATTTCCGTAGCTCTCATCCTGTTAGCTGATTTGAATTTGAAGAATCAATTCAGCCAATAGGAATGCAAGGTACGCCATGAAGAGGATGCTCCGCACAGGATGTCATCGTCGGTCCTGGATAGTTCCGCACAGCCGGGATGAAGATAGAAGAAGCCCCTGCGATGGATGAAGATGTCGCTGCCTGGATAAAGACTTCTCGCTGCCTGGATGAAGACTCCTCGCTGCCTGGATGGAGATGGATGTCCAGACTTCAGCAACTGTGATTAGATATTCTGGGGTTAGTGTTAGGTTTTATTTTTTATTTTTGGGGTGTTTTTTTAGCTTGTTTAGATTAGTGATTTGGGCTTGTAAAAGAGCTGAATGCCCTTTTAAGGAAAATGCCCATACAAATTTTAGGTTTTAGGTTTTTCTTAGTTATGAGTTTTGTGAAACATTTTTGTTTCGCAAAATCCATAACTACTGGTCTTAGATGGCGGAATGGATTGTGTCGGTATAGGCTGTAAAGCAAGCATTTTAGCCGGAACGCACAACCTGTAATACGGCGCTATGGAAAATCCTGCTCTCAAATGTCATTTTTTGAGTGTGGAATGGACGTTGTGCTACAGGCTAAAATGCTTGCGATATGGCTATACCACTGTGATTCATAATATGCATTCCACGCGCAATGGACAATTTTTCAGCGGTATAGCCGTACTGCACCGTAACGTTAAACTCGTAATCTAGGCCATATACATGTTTAATTTATACTCTGGTATGCCTATGATACCCCTTGAACACTGACAAGTCAAATCTATGCACTTTGGTGACACTACATGGTGAGTAACCACACCACTTCAGAGACTAACTTCATAATACCGGAATGGAAAACTTGTCTTAGTCTAAATCAGTTTCCTGCACCTTACATCAATATATGAGCTTATCCTAAGGGGTCTTGAGGAAACCTCTGATTACTTTGTGAGACAGGAGTCAACATTTTAGATGAATAATCCTCTTTACTGCACTTTGCTTTACCCGTTCTCTTTGGTGTGGTTTACGATCTATGGAGGGTAGGCTGCCGCATACATACCCCGCCCCGGGAAACCTGGTTACTAAGTAGTGTAATATAACTGCCACTTTGCTGTATAAATTTCTACATACGGAGTTCTCTTTCACATAAACAACCATTGAGGACTTATATATACAGATGCAAGCACTACTTGACAAACTTGAACAGAAGATGCATCACAGTTCAACCTTATACTTGTAACCAGAGCTCAGCATGAAGAGGAAGTTAACACAGTATCTGAAATAGCAGATGAGATAGATTATGGTGTGCACTGCAAGAGCACCCAGCTCAACATGAGATCAAACATATCTGAACCAGAGCCTGATTGTTTGGAGCAGAATCCCTGTGAGAGTGAGGATCTTTGCTCGCAAATATTTTTCCCAGATGAGGGGAATGCGGCTGATTCCCAGGGATGGAATGTAAGCACCCCACAGATCCACACATTGCCTCCCTTCCACAATACCTACCGGAGCACATTTTCAAGACTTAAAGTGGAGAGAGACATGCCGACTTCATATGGAAAAGGTTTGATCCTCCTAATACTAAACCTTTTACACACTAGAGACGATAGCTATCTGTGTGTATATTGGAGAGCAGATGCGGGCTAAAATAAGTGGAGTCCATTATTTACTTGATTATTCTACATGACAGAGATAGCCTACATACTAATTTTTAGCATGGAAATTCAGCATGAGACCATGGCCCCTAGTTAGGGGTGACGTAAGCATCGATCCGCCGGACTCAGTCCGACACAGATTGATTCTTACGTCACTCCAGATGTTCCGAACGCAAGTTCGGCACAATCTGACTACTTTTGGGAGTTATCAAAATCCCAGCAGGTACGCTCAGCACTTTTACGGCCCAGCGTACCTGGTTTTCAATCCGCCGCCCTGGAGGTCAATGGGAGTCAGACCATAGCGAAAGTTCAAGTTCGCTGCTGCCTGACATACCATTCATTCCTACGGGAAGTGTGTACACCTTACACCCTAACATGTACCCCAAGTCTAAGCACCCCTAATCTGCTCCCCCTACACTGCCGCCACCTATATTAAACATTTTAACCCCTAAACCGCCGCTCCCAGACCCGGCCGCAACTCTAAGAAATCTGTTAACCCCTAAACCGCCACTCCTGGCCCCCGCCGCCATCTACATAATACCTATTAACCCCTATCCTGCCCCCTTATACCGCCGCCACCCCTAATAAATGTATTAACCCTTATCCTGCCGCTCCCGGACCCTGCCGCAACGAAATAAATAGTTTAACCCCTAAACCGCCGCTCCCGGACCCCGCCGCAAGCTATATTAAACTTATTAACCCCTAATCTGCCCCCCTACACCGTCACCACCTATAATATTTTTATTAACCCCTATCCTGCCCCCCCATCCCGCCGCAACCTATAATAAAATTATTAACCCCTAAAACTAAGTCTCACCCTAACCCTAACACCCCCCTAAATTAAATCTAATTTAAATCTAACTAAATAAATTAACTCATATTAACTAAATTATTCCTATTTAAAGCTAAATACTTACCTGTAAAATAAAACCCTAAACTAGCTACAATATAACTAATAATTACATTGTAGCTATTTTAGGATTTATTTTTATTTTACATGCAACTTTCAATTTATTTTAACTAGGTAGAATAGCTATTAAATAGTTATTAACTATTTAATAGCTACCTAGCTAAAATAAAGAGAAATTTACCTGTAAAATAAAAACTAACCTAAGTTACAATTACACCTAACACTACACTATCATTAACTAAATGAATCCTATTTAAAACTAAATACTTACCTGTAAAATAAACCCTAAGATAGCTACAATGTAATTAATAATTACATTGTAGCTATTTTAGGGTTTATATTTATTTTACAGGTAACTTTGTATTTATTTTAACTAGGTACAATAGCTATTAAATAGTTAATAACTATTTAATAACTACCTAGCCAAAAGAAATACAAAATTACCAGTAAAATAAATCCTAACCTAAGTTACAATTAAACCTAACACTACACTATCATTAAATAAATTAAATAAATTAAATACACATACCTACAAATAAATACACTACCCTACAAATAAATACACTAAACTAAAGTACAAAAAATAAAAAAGAACTAAGTTACAAAAAATAAAAAAATAATTTACAAACATTATAAAAATATTACAACAATTTTAAGCTAATTACACCTAATCTAAGCCCCCTAATAAAATAACGAAGCACCCCAAAATAAAAAAATTCCCTACCCTATTCTACATTTAAAAGATACCAGCTCTATTACCTTACCAGCCCTTAAAAGGGCCTTTTGCGGGGCATGCCCCAAAGAAAACAGCTCTTTTGCCTGTAAAATAAAAATACAACCCCCCCAACCTTAAAACCCACCACCCACACACCCCTACTCTAACCCACCCAAACCCCCCTTAAAAAAACCTAACACTACCCCCCTGAAGATCTTCCTACCTTGAGTCGTCTTCACTCAGCTGAGCCAAATTCTTCATCCAATCCGGGCGATGTCTTCATCCAAGCGGGGGCTGAAGAGGTCCATCATACGGCTGAAGTCTTCATCCAAGCGGGGGCTGAAGAGGTCCATCATCTGGCTGAAGTCTTCATCCAAGCGGGGGCTGAAGAGGTCTTCCATCCGGCTGAAGTCTTCTATCAAGTGGCATCTTCAATCTTCTTTCTTTCGGCTCCATCTTCATCCCGCCGATGCGGAACATCCTTCCTCCACGACGAACTCCCGACAAATGAAGGTTCCTTTAAATGACGTCATCCAAGATGGCGTCCCTCGAATTCCGATTGGCTGATAGGATTCTATCAGCCAATTGGAATTAAGGTAGGAATAATCTGATTGGCTGATGGAATCAGCCAATCAGATTCAAGTTCAATCCGATTGGCTGATCCAATCAGCCAATCAGATTGAGCTTGCATTCTATTGGCTGATCGGAACAGCCAATAGAATGCGAGCTCAATCTGATTGGCTGATTGGATCAGCCAATCGGATTGAACTTGAATCTGATTGTCTGATTCCATCAGCCAATCAGATTATTCCTACCTTAATTCCGATTGGCTGATAGAATCCTATCAGCCAATTGGAATTCGAGGGACGCCATCTTGGATGATGTCATTTAAAGGAACCTTTATTCGTCGGGAGTTGGTCGTGGAGGAAGGATGTTCCGCGTCGGCGGGATGAAGATGGAGCCGGAAGAAAGAAGATTGAAGATGCCGCTTGATAGAAGACTTCAGCCGGATGGAAGACCTCTTCAGCCCCCCGCTTGGATGAAGACTTCAGCCGGATGATGGACCTCTTCAGCCCCCGCTTGGAAGAAGACATTGCCCGGATTGGATGAAGAATTCGGCTCGGCTGAGTGAAGACGACTCAAGGTAGGAAGATCTTCAGGGGGTAGTGTTAGGTTTTTTTAAGGGGGGTTTGGGTGGGTTAGAGTAGGGGTGTGTGGGTGGTGGGTTTTAATGTTGGGGGTTGTATTTTTATTTTACAGGCAAAAGAGCTGTTTTCTTTGGGGCATGCCACGCAAAAGGCCCTTTTAAGGGCTGGTAAGGTAGTAGAGCTGGTATCTTTTAAATGTAGAATAGGGTAGGGAATTTTTTTATTTTGGGGGGCTTTGTTATTTTATTAGTGGGCTTAGAGTAGGTGTAATTAGCTTAAAATTTTTGTAATATTTTTATAATGTTTGTAAAAAAATTTTTTTTTTTTGTAACTTAGTTCTTTTTTTATTTTTTGTACTTTATTTGTAGGTATTTGTATTTAATTTACTTAATTTATTTAATGATAGTATAGTGTTAGGTTTAATTGTAACTTAGGTTAGGATTTATTTTACTGGTAATTTTGTATTTCTTTTAGCTAGGTAGTTATTAAATAGTTATTAACTATTTAATAGCTATTGTACCTAGTTAAAATAAATACAAAGTTACCTGTAAAATAAATATAAACCCTAAAATAGCTACAACGTAATTATTAATTACATTGTAGCTATCTTAGGGTTTATTTTACAGGTAAGTATTTAGTTTTAAATAGGATTCATTTAGTTAATGATAGTGTAGTGTTAGGTGTAATTGTAACTTAGGTTAGTTTTTATTTTACAGGTAAATTTCTCTTTATTTTAGCTAGGTAGCTATTAAATAGTTAATAACTATTTAATAGCTATTCTACCTAGTTAAAATAAATTGAAAGTTGCCTGTAAAATAAAAATAAATCCTAAGATAGCTACAATATAATTATTAGTTATATTGTAGCTATATTAGGGTTTATTTTAAAGGTAAGTATTTAGTTTTAAATAGGATTAATTTAGTTAATAAGAGAAATATTATTTAGATTTATTTAATTAATATTAAATTTAGGGGGGTGTTAGGGTTAGTGTTAGACTTCGGTTTAGGGGTTAATCATTTTATTACAGTGGCGGCGGTGTAGGAGGGGCAGGATAGAGGTTAATAAATGTATTATAGGTGGCAACGGTGTAGGGGGGGCAGATTAGGGGTTAATAAGTTTAATATAGGTTGCGGCGGGGTCCGGGAGCGGCGGTTTAGGGGTTAAACTATTTATTTAGTTGCGGCGAGGTCCGGGATCCGCAGGATAGGGGTTAATAACTTTATTATAGGTGGCGGCGGTATAGGGGGGCAGGATAGGGGTTAATAGGTATAATGTAGGTGGCGGCGGTGTCCGGGAGCGGCGGTTTAGGGGTTAATACATTTATAAGAGTTGTGGCGGTTTAGGGGTTAATAACTTTATTTAGTTGCGGGGGGCTCCGGGGGTGCCGGTATAGGGGGTAGAACAGTGTAGTTTAGTGTGGGTGCTTAGTGACAGGCTAGCAATAAAGCTGGGAAAAAGCCGAAGAGCAGCGAGATCGGATGAGTGATAACTATCACAGTCCGCTGCTCATCGCCCCATACTTGGTGCGCAGCTTTTTGACAGCTTTATTGATAACTTAGGCAAAAATTTTCAGGTCTGCGGTGGCGATGGTAGGCGAGCTTAGGCAGGCGTATTGGGCCGGCGAAGGCAGGTAAAGTAGACGGCTTGATAACTAGGCCTCCAAGTCTCTTCTTTTACCTTGCAGTAGGCTATCAAGTTTCTATTGTATCGCAACTGGGCCTTTATTAAAGGAACCAAGTATTTTATGAAGACTGAACTGTCTGATTCTCATGAAGATACTCTTTGAGTGCATGTTTCATATAGATCATATAGGTGACTCTTGCATAGATAAGTGTGTACCCAACTTAGTCTCACTGGACTCCTATTAATATAATATTCCTGAATTTCTAGCTTGGTACCTCGGTCCATGCTAAATATAGCAGATACTTCTATAGTCCACACAACTTATAATGCAACTGGACCCTGTGCACTAACCACCGTAATATAGTGGTATTGCAACTTGTAAGGACATACTGTATACAACAGGGGCCCGATCCGATATGCAGCATCGCCCGCAAATGCCGGCAACGCTGAAATTTGCGCTGGTTTCGTATCCTATATACGGCGTAACCTAGAATTTATGCTCGTATATTTCTGCCGTCGCCCGTAGTTTTTTGGGCCATAGGCAGGTATACCAAACCAGCGCAGTTTGGTATCCAATATACAGCGTAAGGACTTACGTGGCGAAAATGGAGAAATCTTACTCTATTTTCACCTCGCCACAAAAAGCAGCCATAAGAAGCCTTACGCTGTCTATTGGAGCCCCGTAACTACCTAAACTACCTGCAAAATAAAACCTAACACCTAACGCATGCGCAATGTCTTTCTACCTGTCAACCGCGATCCCCAGCCGCAATCCCTAATAAAGTATTTAACCCCTAAACCGCCGCTCCCGGACCCCGCCGCCATCTACATAAACTAACCCCCTACTGTGAGCCCCTAAAACCGCCACCATCTAACTGATCTATCCCCTAATGTGAACCCCTAAAACCGCCGACATCTACCTGATCTATCCCCTAATGTGAACCCCTTACACCACCGCCATCTACCTGATCTATCCCCTAATGTGACCCCTTACACCGCCGCCACCTATATAAAAATTATTAACCCCTAATCTAATCCCCCTATACCGCTGCCAGCTATATTAATATTATTAACCCCTAATCTAATATCCCTAAAGTAATAAGCTCTATTACCAGCCCTTAAAAGGGCCTTTTGCGGGGCTTTGCCCCAAAGTAAACAGCTCTTTTGCCCTATAACCTGCCCTCCCTACACCGCCGCCACCTATATTAATAGTATTAACCCCTAATGTAAGCCCCTTACACCGCCGCCATCTATATTAAAATTATTAACCCCTAATTTAATCTACCTACCCCGCCGCCAGCTATATTATCTATATTAACCCTAAGTATATTATAGTTAATATAGTTATTACATTATATATATATTAACTATAGTAACCCTAATTATATTAGGGTTAATATAGTTAATATAGTTACTATAGTATTTATATTAACTATATTAACTCTATCTAACCCCTAACTAAATTCTTATTAAATAAATTGAATTCATATTATAAACTAAAATATTCCTATTTAAATCTAAATACTTACCTATAAAATAAACCCTAAGATAGCTACAATATAATTAATAATTACATTGTAGCTATGTTAGGGTTTATATTTATTTTACGGGTAAATTGTTAATTATTTTAACTAGGTACAATAGCTATTAAATAGTTATTAACTATTTAATAGCTACCTAGTTAAAATAATTACCCAATTACCTGTAAAATAAATCCTAACCTAAGTTACAAATACACCTACACTATAAATAAATTAAATAAATACAAATATCTATCTAAAAATACAATTAAATAAACTAAACTAAATTACAAAAAAAAACAACACTAAAATACAAAAAAAAGATTACAGCAATTTTAAGCTAATTACACCTATTCTAAGCCCCCTAATAAAATAATAAAGCCCCCCAAAATAAAAGAATTCCCTACCCTATTCTAAATTATAAAATACCCAGCTCAGTACCAGCCCTTAAAAGGGCTTTTTGCGGGGTATTTACCCCAAGTTAACAGCTCTTTTGCCTGTAAAAAAAAAAAGAACACAACACCCCCCCCAACATTACAACCCACCACCCACATACCCCTATTCTAAACTCACCCAAACCCCCCTTAAAAAAACCTAACACTACCCCCCTGAAGATCTCCCTACCTTGTCTTCACCCAACCGGGCCGAACTCTTCATCCGATCCGGGCGATGTCTTTATCCAAGCGGCAAACAAGAAGTCTTCATCCCGGCGATGTCTTTATCCAAGTGGCAGCAAAGTCTTCTTCCATCCGGCAGCATCTTCCATCAAGCGGCATCTTCAATCTTCTTTCTTCGCTCCTCCGACGCGGAGCATCCATCCCGGCCGATGACTGAACGACGAATGAGGTACCTTTAAATGACGTCATCCAAGATGGCGTCCGTCGAATTCCGATTGGCTGATAGGATTCTATCAGCCAATCGGAATTAAGGTAGGAAAAATCTGATTGGCTGATTGAATCAGCCAATCAGATTCAAGTTCAGTCTGATTGGCTGATTGGATCAGCCAATCGGATTGAACTTGAATCTGATTGGCTGATAGGTGTAATTAGCTTAACAATCTTGTAATCTTTTTTTTATTTTTGGTAATTTAATGTTTGTTTGTTTTTTGTAATTTAGTTTAGTTTATTTAATTGTATTTTAGTTTAGATATTTGTAGTTTATTTAATTTGATAGTGTAGGTGTATTTGTAACTTAGGTTAGGATTTATTTTACAGGTAAATTGGTAATTATTTTAACTAGGTAGCTATTAAATAGTTATTAACTATTTAATAGCTATTGTACCTAGTTAAAATAAATACCAAGTTACCTGTAAAATAAATATAAACCCTAAAATAGCTAAAATGCAATTATTAATTATATTGTAGCTATCTTAGGGTTTATTTTATAGGTAAGTATTTAGATTTAAATAGGAATATTTTCATTAATAATATTAATATTAGATTTATTTTAATAAGAGTTTAGTTAGGGATGTTAGAGTTAGATAGGGTTATTATACTTGATATATAGATAATATAATCACGATATTAACTATATTAACCCTAATATAATTAGGGTTAATATAGTTAATATAGCTGGCGGCGGTGTAGGGGGATTAGATTAGGGGTTAATGTGTTTAATATAGCTGACGGCGGTGTAGGGGGATTAGATTAGAGATTAATGTGTTTAATATAGGTGGCGGCGGTGTAGGGGGATTAGATTAGGGGTTAATACATTTATTATAGGTGTCAGCGGTGTAGGGGGATTTAGATTGTAGGCAAAAGAGCTGATTACTTTGTGACAAAGACCCACCAAAAGCCCTTTTAAGGGCTGGTAAAAGAGCTGATTTCTTTGGGGCATGCCCCGCAAAAAGCCCTTTTAAGGGCTGGCAAAAGAGCAGTTTACTTTGGGGTAATGCAACGCAAAAAGCCCTTTTCAGGGCTATTTGTAGGGTTAGACTTAGGTTAGGTTTAGTGGTAGGTATAGTTTAGTAATTTAGGGGTTAAATAATTTAATATAGATTGCGGCGGGGTAGGGGGATTAGATTAGGGGTTAATAATTTTAAAATAGATGGCGGCGGGGTAGGGGCTCACTTTAGGTGGTAGGTAAGGTAGATGGTGGCGGGGTAGGGGCTCACTTTAGGGGGTAGGTAAGGTAGATGGTGGCGGGGTAGGGGCTCACTTTATGGGGTATGTAAGGTAGATGGCGGCGGTGTTAGGGGCTCACTTTAGGGGGTTATAGATTTAATATAGATGGCGGCGGGGTCAGTGAGCGGCGGTTTAGGGGTTAATAACTTTATTAGGTGGCGGCGGGGTCCAGGATCGGCGGTTTAGGGGTTAATAACTTTTTTTATTGTTTGGATAGTGAGGGGGGATAGCGGATAGAGGGTTAGACGTGTTGGGCTATGTTTAGGAGGCGTGTTAGACAGTGCGGGTGATTTTATACTTTAGTCAGGTTTTGTAGGCGCCGGCAGTTTCTAACATGCCGTAAGTCACTGGCGACTCCAGAAATTTGTACTTACACAGATTTCTGGACATCGCTGGTTTATCCAACTTACGGAACTTTAACATCTGACGGCGCCGTATATTGGATATCTCGAGTTGCGAGCTGAAACTGCGGGCGACGCGGGTTGCCTCGCTTGCGCCGCAAACTACACCGTATATTGGATCGCGCCCCCGAAGTGAGTACACCCCAGTGCAATATCACTTAAATGTCAAATGATTCCAAATTGTATAACCTAACAGTTACTGCATTACATCTAAGTTTTACAGTACGGTATTTACTCTTATGTAAAATTAAAAACTAACAGTTTAGATTTACTATATTAAAAATACTGGCCCCAAGGCAAGAAATCAATGCAACAAAAGTCAGTGCACCTTTTATTACTGAGATAATATTTAATTTTTTTTCAAGACTTTGCATATCCACCTTTATTTTTGATGGCAGACTTCTCCTTGGCATGGAGGAAACCAGATCGTACAAATTTCTGGAGAGATGTTCTGCCCTTCTTCAGAGAATTTTTTTCAGCTGTTCTTCGCTGGAGGGGTTGTGTTGCTCTACCATTCATCTCCCCAACACCTTTTGCAGTCATGCAGCCCCATATCGTCACACTCCCACCTCCATGATTCACTGTTGGGACTATGCATTCACTGTAATAATCCTGACCAGGTTCACACCATCTGAGCTGAAAAATTGTATCTCGGTCTTGGTATCTTACCAAATAATGTGCTCCCAGTATTCATCAGGCTTTTCATGTTGTTTAGCAAAGTTTAATCTTGCAGTTTTGTGCCAAAGAGCAAGCAAGGTTTTTTTTCATTGGATGCTGTCCATAGAAGTTGACATTATGCAATGTCCTTAACACTGTCTGAGCTGTCACAGAAACTTCAATTTCTATCGATAATCCCTGAGCCAAATCTGAAGCACTTGCTGTGATGCAAATCTGAAGCACTTGCTGTGATGCAAATCTGAAGCACTTGCTGTGATGCAAATCTGAAGCACTTGCTGTGATGCAAATCTGAAGCACTTGCTGTGATGCAAATCTGAAGCACTTGCTGTGATGCAAATCTGAAGCACTTGCTGTGATGCAAATCTGAAGCACTTGCTGTGATGCAAATCTGAAGCACTTGCTGTGATGCAAATCTGAAGCACTTGCTGTGATGCAAATCTGAAGCACTTGCTGTGATGCAAATCTGAAGCACTTGCTGTGATGCAAATCTGAAGCACTTGCCTGTTCTTCAGAGCTAGATTGTGAAAGTAGCGCACTGTCCGTGGCATCATTTTAGGAGGACAGCCACTGCGGCTCTGATTTTTGGCACTGTGTATTGATCTATACCTCCTGATTACTGCTGCAACTGTGTTTGACTGATTTTTAGTTGCTCACCAATCTTCCTGTATTCTTTTCCATCTTTGTGATGTCTCACAATCACATTTTTCAATCCCTCTGGCAATTTTCTTACATGTGGAGACATGATGCAGACTTGTAGATAGACACAGCCCATTGGTAAAAAAATGGACTGTTCTGGTAACTATGCTCATGCAATTAGGCTAATTGGAAATCATAGGTGTACTCAATTTTGTTTCAGTGATCTAACTTGTGTGTCAGTGACTACAGCTGTATTAACTTTTGTTGAATTAAGTTTCTACTTTGGGGCCTGTATTTTCAATATAATCTTTCTAAAGTATTTGTTTTTAAATGTTTATAATAGGAAATACTCTACTTCCCAACTTAGAAATAAAACAATTATTGAGAGGTGAAACAATTTTGAATAATTTGATATTTAAGTGATATTGCCCAGGGGTATACTCACTTCTGTTGTATACTGTAGGTTCTCCTTATTTGATGTGGTCTCAACATTGATTACTAACTAATACCTGATAAGACTTATGCCTTGGACATACAAATTTGTTGTCCCCTAGCTGATGTCTCATGAAAGCTCTCCTCTTATGTGTCTTTTTTTTGTTTTTTTTTCATACAAGTAATGTATATTATTATCTTATTCTAGCTCTTAGACCCTATGAGCAGTATTACTAAATTTAGTCCAGAAGAGTCTCTAGTGATCTATTTCTGTGACCTGTTTGTATTAAGAGAGATATATTATTAGCTTGCCTACAGATTATCCCACTGTTGCATATATATCCTAATTTTAGTGAATTCCTAATTAATTATCTTATTGGTTATACATATATTATATTTATTTTGCTATTTATGTCATGTATACTCAAATGTTTGATGGCTATAAGCACTCAGAACTACAACTGTTTAATGGTCCAAGAGTGAACATATACTACATTAGAATGGTATCTGCCTATTTCAATAGTTCATCATATAACCTATTGTATATATTATTTGTTTTATCAGTGGCTAAGATCTTTTATCTAGGTCCAAAAGTGACCACTCCAAAAGCTAATATTCCTCTTTTCAGTATTATACAGTTTGTTAGGTCCAAGAGTGAACTTCTTTGTCTTGGGAGGAATTTATTATAGATGAAAAAAAGGAGGTTTCAGTTATACCCGCCTAATCAGCACTTGATTTATTTGTAAGTGAATGAATATGTAACAGTTTTTTATGTTGTGAAAATTGGTTTGATCTTTGTCTAACTTGAGACACGGCAAACCCCACTTGTAATGTCATTCTTTCTAAAAACCTCAATAAAAGAAATATGAAACAAAAAAACAACAATAACAACACGGAAACAAAACCCAAAACTTGTCTTTCATGACTCAGATAGAGCATACAATTTTAAACAACTTTCCATTTAACTTCTACTATCAAATGTGCTTCCTTCTTGTAGTATCCGTTTTTGAAGTAGCAGCAATGCACAACTGGGTGCTAGCTGAATATATAGAGGGAGTCAATGACAAGAGACATATGTATGTAGCCACTAATCAGCAGCTAGATATTCTTTTCAACAAAAGATGACAAAATAATAAAGCATATTAGATAATAGAAGTAAAATTGAAAGTTGTTTAAAACTGCATGTTCTCTAGGAATCATGAAAGTTTAATGTTGTTTTCACTGTACCTTTTAAACGTTCATGATCTGGAAAAAAAAATCAAATATAAATTACAGGAAAAGGGATACTAAATTAATGTATATTGCAATTTTTCTAATATGCAAACAAACATTTTGGCCTAGATTACAAGTGGAGCGATATTAATAGAGCGGGCCTGAGTTATGAATAGTGCATAACTGGTATTAAAATGAATGTTTAAAAAATAATTATCGGAAAACGTTTGTAATGCCCTATACTTTTAGTGGATGGCATGTATGTATGTTTGGGAGCATTTTTGATGGGTGATATGGATTGTTCCCTACAGCTGGACTTTTTTTATAAAGGGTATTTTTTGTAAGATTTTGATTTTTCTTTTGCAGATATCCTTGACAGTGGAACTTGGTCTATGTGTTGAAAGTTGAATGTTGAGAGTTGAATGAAATTGAACTCGCCACTCACTGCTCTGACAAGGGCCCCATACAATTATTTTTATAAATTTAAATTGTGGTGTTTTTACAGTATTAACAGCTATGAATTAATCTAAGTCAATGGGGCCTATTTTTCAAATGTCTTGTGGACCTGATCCGCACTGTTCAGGATCAGGTCCGCAAGACATTTGATAAATAGGCCCCATTGACTTAGATTAATTCAATACGCTCTCCGTATTCAGCATTGCACCAGCAGCTCACGAGAGCTGCTGGTGCAACGCCGCCCCCTGCAGACTCGCGTACTCGATCGGGTTGAATTCCGGTGATTCCTGTCCGCTCAGAGCAGGCGGACAGGGTTCTGAAGCAGCGGTCTTTGTGACCGCTGCTCCATAACTTATGTTTCTGGCGAGTCTGAAGACACGGGCCGTCAAGCTCCGTTCGGAGCTTGATAGGCCCCAATGAATATATAAAGAAGTAAATCATAAATGAATTATTTAGAACTTTTATGTTTGTTTTGTAATCCATTAGCTATTTGATATATGAAATAAAATTTTAATTTAATTTTAAATCTTACATTTTTATATATAATCTGTGAAATCTATTTATTATCTAAATTGTCTAAACATAAATTTCCAAATTTTTCTTATTATTTTTTCTTTATTTCTGATATTTTTTTTAATTATGTTTTATCAAAAATTTCAATTGAGTGTACAGATTTATGATTATGAAACATAGTGCCTCTTCATAACTATCTAAAGAGACAGTATAGTATATTTAATGTTTATCCTTAAATACTCATCAACCAATATATATTGTTTTTTTTGTGTAAAATATTTTTAAACAAAAGTAAATATTATGGAGTCATCTTAATTCTTTGAAACCAGTAGCTGGAATTGCTACAGTCTCTTTACAATTTGTTAAATTGACCAAGAAGTTCATATGTTTATGTTTTTTTTTTTGGGGGGGAGGGGGGTTCTGCTAATATTAGCATCTACATGTTAGAACCTGAGGTAAATCATATGTTTTTATTTTTGTGATTTAAACAGTAAAAAGAACTAGGATTGCCACTTTTTTGTATAGTGCCTACATATCTGTTTTACAATTTATTCTTTGATAATTATTACAATTATTGTCACTCATGATGAGTCCTCTTCAATGTCAGTGCAATCCCAATCAAACATCTTCCATTTTTATCAGCATTAGTAATAATCAGAACAATTAAAAATGGCTATATTCCTATCATGGGAAAGTCCTGTTCAAAACAAGCACAATCCGATATCAGGATACTAATAAACACATTTACATGCCCATTTTTCAGTTGTTGAATTTGACAGCTTAAGAAACTTGATAAAATTCCAAACTAGCCTTTATGACCAATTATCTAGCATCCCAAGACAATTTCAAATGGAACATTTGATTTTATCATGTGCAAAACCCACTGAATATAACCCGCAGTAACATATTGGGTGAACTTATTAAACAATAGTCTAGATTAATTGAGGCTCTCTTTATCTCTCTTTTACAGTTCTTCACAAGTGGGAGTTCCTGTAATTTATATATTGTATTTTATTAATTGGCCAATTACATGTTATTGTGAACCAAAATAGAGATTTCACATATTTTCTATGTAGAAATTAGTTCCAGTTTTAGTAAGAGATTTCCAAATTTAAGTACTTTCCTGTAGGGTCCCTTGGTGGTAACATAGTAACTGGTTGGGAACACCCATGTGATAAAGTACAGAGTGAGAATCTAATCTTGACTATCTCCCTAGTGAGCAACTGGATTTTGCGGAAATAGTGGGTAATATCTTTGACACCTTTCCTGGCCATTCAATTATACCAGCTGGGATTCCTGAAAATTCATGTGTGATATCAATAACATCATCAGTAATGACTTGTGACTGTCAGAGGATATATACTAGACTAGCTGAAAGTGATCAGTAACGGGTTATTCTGTGATATATCACTGCAATTGATAGTACTTTCTTCACATATGCCATTTTGCCCCATTACTCAGATGTACCCATGATTTTACCCACTACTCACTCTAAGGATGGAGATAGGGTAAGATTATTAAATGATCCTAAACTCCCAAATTGGCATAGTGGAGCCAGATTCAATTTTCAATAAAATATCATACTTGTTAAAGGGACATGAAACTCAAACATTTTTGTTCATTATTCAGTTAGAGAATATAATTTTCAACAACTTTGCAATTTACTTCCATTATCTAATTTGCTTAAATCTCTTGGTATTGGTTATTGAAGAAGCAGCAAAGCATTATTGGAAGCTAGCTGAATGCATTTGGTGAGCCAATAGCATGAGACATATATGTGCAGCGACCAATCAGCAGCTCATGAGCCTACCTAGGTATCCCATTCAACAAATTAGATGATAGAAGTAAATTGATCTATCTGAATCATAAAAGAAAGTAATTCGGTTTTTGTCCCTTTAAGGGTGTCATCAAGCATACATAAAAACATATTTTCTGTATAGCTAAAAAAAAGGGAATTTATTTGTCTTCAGTTATTTAATTTATAATTTCATCAGAGGAGCACATTCAAGTTTTTGTCCATTTCAAAACAAAGCTTTACAAAGCTTTTGTGTATTTTCTGGGAATAAACACAGAACTAATATTTTTTTCTATGTATATTGCTTTACACTGTTTATACAATGTGCATATTTATTAATGACTATATGTTTCATATTAATATCCAGTTCCACTAACTTCTGTATTATTTACAATGGAAATGTTTAATCTGCGATAAGAATGCTTATGATAAACCAAAAAAAGACATGAAAGGAATTCTTTTTAGAAAAGGCTTAAACAACTTGGGAATTCATTGAAATTCATGGACACAGAACACATTCCCATGCAGAGAAAACAAATGACAAGGCAATTAGACTCCTCCAGAGATTATCACTCTGAATATACCAACTAAATGCTGCAGGTGATGAAGGTTTTAATTATACAATTGATTTTATCTCTTTTATGTAAGACAAATTTCTGCTACAAGCAAATTTTGGTCAAAGGATGGAGATTTATATGTATAATAAACTGATTAATTATATTATTATGCTTCTGGTTACAAACTGATGGTAATTTTTTTCTATGTTTTTATTAGACTGGTATTAATAATAATGATTACCAAACAACGTGAAATGCGTTATACCTCATACCCATTTTTATTTGTTAAATAATCTTTTATTGAGGTTTTACAAAAAGACACAGTAAAAAAAACATAAAAACAGGAATATTCTGTCATGCAATTACAATGTTCAGGCAAAACAGTATTGCGCACATCAGAGAGATAAACATACAACTTGTATTCTGTTAGTATTGTCAAGAAACCTCTTTTACATTGAGAAATATTAACTTATAACCGTAGCTATTGAACTGACATCAAGAGGTCAATAGATGTAGGAAAAATATATAAGTATAATAGCTACTATTGAGACCCCAGTCAGGTCATAAATCAAAGTTGAGAAAGTATAGAGCAATGGTATAGGTATATATTAACATGGCTATATAACACCTAAAATCTGCTGAATACTATTTTTAAATAAAATATAGCATAATAATAAAAAAAATTGAAGTAATATATTTTGAAGTAGATCCTAGAGAATTTATCAGCGGGTAAGCACCGCTTATTGTGTTGTTAATTAGTTATACTAAGCTTCTGATAATAGAATAGTAAAATAATTATTTTGTTGGGGAGGAATATTTGTCATATGAGACTCTTAGGCCTAGATTTAGAGTTCGGCGGTAGCCGTCAAAACCAGCGTTAGAGGCTCCTAACGCTGGTTTTGGCCGCCCGCTGGTATTTGGAGTCAGTGATTAAAGGGTCTAACGCTCACTTTGCAGCCGCGACTTTTCCATACCGCAGATCCCCCTACGCCATTTGCGTAGCCTATCTTTTCAATGGGATCTTTCTAACGCTGGTATTTAGAGTCGTTTCTGCAGTGAGCGTTAGAGCTCTAACGACAAGATTCCAGCCGCCTGAAAAAAGCAGGAGTTAAGAGCTTTCTGGCTAACGCCGGTTTATAAAGCTCTTAACTACTGTACCCTAAACTACACTAACACCCATAAACTACCTATGTACCCCTAAACCGAGGTCCCCCCACATCGCCGCCACTCGATTAAAATTTTTAACCCCTAATCTGCCGACCGCCACCTACGTTATACTTATGTACCCCTAATCTGCTGCCCCTAACCCCGCCGACCCCTATATTATATTTATTAACCCCTAACTTGCCCCACACAACGTCGCCGCAAGCTACTTAAAATAATTAACCCCTAATCTTCCGACCGCAAATCGCCGCCACCTACGTTATCCCTATGTACCCCTAATCTTCTGCCCCTAACATCGCCGACCCCTATGTTATATTTATTAACCCCTAATCTGCCCCCCACAACGTCGCCGACACCTACCTACACTTATTAACCCCTAATCTGCCGAGCGGACCTGAGCGCTACTATAATAAAGTTATTAACCCCTAATCCGCCTCACTAACCCTATCATAAATAGTATTAACCCCTAATCTGCCCTCCCTAACATCGCCGACACCTACCTTCAATTATTAACCCCTAATCTGCCGACCGGAGCTCACCGCTATTCTAATAAATGTATTAACCCCTAAAGCTAAGTCTAACCCTAACACTAACACCCCCCTAAGTTAAATATAATTTTTATCTAACGAAATAAATTAACTCTTATTAAATAAATGATTCCTATTTAAAGCTAAATACTTACCTGTAAAATAAATCCTAATATAGCTACAATATAAATTACATTTATATTATAGCTATTTTAGGATTAATATTTATTTTACAGGTAACTTTGTATTTATTTTAACCAGGTACAATAGCTATTAAATAGTTAAGAACTATTTAATAGTTACCTAGTTAAAATAATTACAAATTTACCTGTAAAATAAATCCTAACCTAAGTTATAATTAAACCTAACACTACCCTATCAATAAAATAATTAAATAAACTACCTACAATTACCTACAATTAACCTAACACTACACTATCAATAAATTAATTAAACACAATTGCTACAAATAAATACAATTAAATAAACTATCTAAAGTACAAAAAATAAAAAAGAACTAAGTTACAGAAAATAAAAAAATATTTACAAACATAAGAAAAATATTACAACAATTTTAAACTAATTACACCTACTCTAAGCCCCCTAATAAAATAACAAAGACCCCCAAAATAAAAAATTCCCTACCCTATTCTAAAATACAAAAATTACAAGCTCTTTTACCTTACCAGCCCTGAACAGGGCCCTTTGCGGGGCATGCCCCAAGAATTTCAGCTCTTTTGCCTGTAAAAAAAAACATACACTACCCCCCCCCCAACATTACAACCCACCACCCACATACCCCTAATCTAACCCAAACCCCCCTTAAATAAACCTAACACTAAGCCCCTGATGATCTTCCTACCTTGTCTTCACCATGCCAGGTTCACCGATCCGTCCTGGCTCCAAGATCTTCATCCAACCCAAGCGGGGGTTGGCGATCCATAATCCGGTGCTCCAAAGTCTTCCTCCTATCCGGCAAGAAGAGGACATCCGGACCGGCAAACATCTTCTCCAAGCGGCATCTTCTATGTTCTTCCATCCGATGACGACCGGCTCCATCTTGAAGACCTCCAGCGCGGATCCATCCTCTTCTTCCGACGACTAGACGACGAATGACGGTTCCTTTAAGGGACGTCATCCAAGATGGCGTCCCTCGAATTCCGATTGGCTGAGAGGATTCTATCAGCCAATCGGAATTAAGGTAGGAATTTTCTGATTGGCTGATGGAATCAGCCAATCAGAATCAAGTTCAATCCGATTGGCTGATCCAATCAGCCAATCAGATTGAGCTCGCATTCTATTGGCTGTTCCGATCAGCCAATACAATGCGAGCTCAATCTGATTGGCTGATTGGATCAGCCAATCGGATTGAACTTGATTCTGATTGGCTGATTCCATCAGCCAATCAGAAAATTCCTACCTTAATTCCGATTGGCTGATAGAATCCTATCAGCCAATCGGAATTCGAGGGACGCCATCTTGGATGACGTCCCTTAAAGGAACCGTCATTCGTCGTCTAGTCGTCGGAAGAAGAGGATGGATCCGCGCTGGAGGTCTTCAAGATGGAGCCGGTCGTCATCGGATGGAAGAACATAGAAGATGCCGCTTGGAGAAGATGTTTGCCGGTCCGGATGTCCTCTTCTTGCCGGATAGGAGGAAGACTTTGGAGCACCGGATTATGGATCGCCAACCCCCGCTTGGGTTGGATGAAGATCTTGGAGCCAGGACGGATCGGTGAACCTGGCATGGTGAAGACAAGGTAGGAAGATCATCAGGGGCTTAGTGTTAGGTTTATTTAAGGGGGGTTTGGGTTAGATTAGGGGTATGTGGGTGGTGGGTTGTAATGTTGGGGGGGGGGGTATTGTATGTTTTTTTTTACAGGCAAAAGAGCTGAAATTCTTGGGGCATGCCCCGCAAAGGGCCCTGTTCAGGGCTGGTAAGGTAAAAGAGCTTGTAATTTTTGTATTTTAGAATAGGGTAGGGAATTTTTTATTTTGGGGGTCTTTGTTATTTTATTAGGGGGCTTAGAGTAGGTGTAATTAGTTTAAAATTGTTGTAATATTTTTCTTATGTTTGTAAATATTTTTTTATTTTCTGTAACTTAGTTCTTTTTTATTTTTTGTACTTTAGATAGTTTATTTAATTGTATTTATTTGTAGCAATTGTGTTTAATTAATTTATTGATAGTGTAGTGTTAGGTTAATTGTAGGTAATTGTAGGTAGTTTATTTAATTATTTTATTGATAGGGTAGTGTTAGGTTTAATTATAACTTAGGTTAGGATTTATTTTACAGGTAAATTTGTAATTATTTTAACTAGGTAACTATTAAATAGTTCTTAACTATTTAATAGCTATTGTACCTGGTTAAAATAAATACAAAGTTACCTGTAAAATAAATATTAATCCTAAAATAGCTATAATATAAATGTAATTTATATTGTAGCTATATTAGGATTTATTTTACAGGTAAGTATTTAGCTTTAAATAGGAATCATTTATTTAATAAGAGTTAATTTATTTTGTTAGATAAAAATTATATTTAACTTAGGGGGGTGTTAGTGTTAGGGTTAGACTTAGCTTTAGGGGTTAATACATTTATTAGAATAGCGGTGAGCTCCGGTCGGCAGATTAGGGGTTAATAATTGAAGGTAGGTGTCGGCGATGTTAGGGAGGGCAGATTAGGGGTTAATACTATTTATGATAGGGTTAGTGAGGCGGATTAGGGGTTAATAACTTTATTATAGTAGCGCTCAGGTCCGGTCGGCAGATTAGGGGTTAATAAGTGTAGGTAGGTGTCGGCGACGTTGTGGGGGGCAGATTAGGGGTTAATAAATATAACATAGGGGTCGGCGATGTTAGGGCAGCAGATTAGGGGTACATAGGGATAACGTAGGTGGCGGCGGTTTACGGAGCGGCAGATTAGGGGTTAATAAGTGTAAGGTTAGGGGTGTTTAGACTCGGGGTACATGTTAGAGTGTTAGGTGCAGACGTAGGAAGTGTTTCCCCATAGGAAACAATGGGGCTGCGTTAGGAGCTGAACGCTGCTTTTTTGCAGGTGTTAGGTTTTTTTTCAGCTCAAACAGCCCCATTGTTTCCTATGGGAGAATCGTGCACGAGCACGTTTTTGAGGCCGGCCGCGTCCGTAAGCAACTCTGGTATCGAGAGTTGCATTTGCGGTAAAAATGCTCTACGCTCCTTTTTTGGAGCCTAACGCAGCATTTGTTTGAACTCTCGATACCAGAGTTAAATTTATGGTGCGGCCAGAAAAAAACCCGCGGAGCGTTAACAGCCCTTTTACCGCCAAACTCCAAATCTAGCCGTTATTGTTCAAGGAACTAAGGTGTACACTGTTAGATGTCATTACCCAAATTGAACAATAAGACAATGTAAATAGTTGGCTCAGGTCTTAGGGGTCAAAGTTAAGTATAAGAGCTGTGGCCTCACGTGAAAAACGATATGCTATACATTGTCTATATATAAATAGTATACTGACAGATGACACTTATACAAGCCTTATAGTGGGCTAGTATTTAAACTAGTTCTGGTAGTGGATGCTCATATTGTGCCCTATAGGAATCTCAACCTTATATATTAGGTGTGTATCCTCTTATTTTTATAAAATTAGGAACCCATATAAAGCTGGTGTCTCATTCTGATGTTTAAAAAGAAATCTTTGTGAGTACATTAGGCTATATAAATGTTATATGATAACAAGATATACAAGCAGTAAGCATACAGTAAACTGGTAAAATGGTCTGTGATCCTAGACTAGGAAAGAAGGTGGGTGTTGCCACAAGGTTTTTGACAGACAATTTGATATATCGCATATACATATACTTGAAAAAAACATAAACATTTTGTAGGAAAGAGATTATATGGGTAATTACTTGTTACTAGGTCTATCCTTATATCAATGATTTGACCGAGGAGAGACTGCCGCCCTCATTCTCCTAGACCTCTCAGCAGCATTCAACACTGTCTCCCACCTCACCCTCCGCAACCATCTACACGATGCCGGCATACGCAACAAAGCCCTGGAATGGATCACCTCCTTCCTCACCGGCAGAACCCAGAAAGTTAGACTCCCACCCTTCACCTCCAAGCCCACAGAAATCAGCTGCGGTGTACCCCAAGGCTCTTCACTGAGCCCCATCCTATTCAACATCTACATGGCCCCTCTCGCCGCCATCGCCCAACCTCAACATTGTCTCCTATGCCGACGACACCCAGCTAATCATCTCACTCACCAGTGACCTCACCACCTCCAAGAGAAACATCCATGAAGGGCTGACAGCAGTCGCCACCTGGATGAGCTTCAACTGCCTAAAGCTGAATGCAGACAAGATCGAAGTCCTCCTCCTCGGTCCCACCACATCCGCTTGGAATAACTCCTGGTGGCCCACAGCCCTCGGACACCCTCCAACCCCCACCAACCATGCACGAAATCTAGGCGTCATCCTGGACTCATCGCTCTCCATGGACCGGCAAATCTCTTCTGCATGCTTCCACACACTCCACCTGCTGCAAAAGATCTTCAAGTGGATCCCAAATGAGATCAGGAAGACTGTCACTCATGCCCTCGTCAGCAGCCGACTGGACTATGGTAATGCACTCTATGCCAGCACCACCATCAAGCTCCAAAAGAGACTACAGCACATCCAGAATGCCTCGGCCAGACTAATCCTTGATATCCCTCGTCAATGCCACATCACTAAACACCTGCGGGACCTGCACTGGCTCCCCATCAACAAAATAATAACCTTCAAGCTTCTCACCCACGCATTCAAGGCCCTCCACAATGTCGGTCCCGAATACTTGAACCACCGCGTTACCTTCTACACCCCTGCCAGACAACTTCGATCGGCTGACCAAGCCCTCACAGTCATCCCCCGCATCAGGAAAACCACAGCGGGAGGCAGATCCTTCTCTCACCTGGCAGCCAAGACTTGGAACACCCTCCTGCTGCACCTAAGACAAGCTACCGCAATAACTAAGTTCAGAAAGGACCTGGCTCTTTGACTGAACTGCAACCCTCAGTGCCTTGAGACCCTTACGGGTGAATAGCCGCCCTTTACAAGAACCCAATAGATAAATAGATAGAGATAGAATGATTCCTACTGCACTAGTATAGGGGTTAAGCAATAGTAGATATGTAGCAGGTGGAAGTCCAAGAATTTAGTAGTTTTTTAACAAAAAACTAATTTTTTAACTATATAGTGAGTGAATGTAAAGGAACAGTTGGAGATACTACATAGCATGCAGTCCCCTTCTCGTCTGGCTTTGGGGGGGGGGGTGCAAGCCTCATCCCATTCCACTTTGGTAGAAGAAATTTGGAGGGTTAATTTGTGCCATCAGAGCATCTGTCCCGGTTATACCTAGCAGGGTCTTTATATGTGGGATGTTCTCCACTGTTGCAGATAAGATATCATCTAAGTGCATTGCCTCTAGAAATGGCATCCTTGGCCCATGATAGTGGTTATACCTATTTTGGGCTGGATTGTACCGTCTCCAGGGCACACTTCACCGGGGGGGGGGGGGGTGCCGCAGAAGCGCTGTGGTGGGGGTAACGTGGGTAGGACTCTAGAGGGTCGGCCGCATCCCTCCAAAGAGGCAAAAAGGATGAACCCTTCCTCACCACCAAGTTATAGTGATCAGATGTAAGCCAACATTTTGTTAGTAGACAGTGTCAAATGTTGTCAGCTCCCAACAACCATCCTGAGACGTTGTGCCAGCAGATGGTATTTCCTGGAGGTGCGCTAAAAAAGGTAGGTCAATCACTTCCATGAGGATCTCCTGATCTACTCTCGCCTCTGTTAAGTATAAATCCCCTGAGTGTAGAAATTCTGTTAGCTGGGTATACTACAGCACTCTAATTTCACTTGGCTGGATACAGATTGGCACAATAGGGGCTGTGTCCCTTGGCATTCTGTGGAGGGTTCTCCGAGGCTCCTTGCTGTACGATTGAGATCAGGTCATCAAAGTTATGATGCTTTTGTGCTCGAGTTTATCAAGAAGAGTGCTGCATTCTACTTGAAATATCTCCACATTAAGGGACATATTTATCAAGCTCCGTATGGAGCTTGATGCCCCGTGTTTCCGACAAGTTAAAACTGCTGCTCCATAACATGTCCACCTGCTCTGAGGCAGCGGACAGAAATTGTCAGAAATCGAGACCACAGGATTCCATTAGTCTGCTTGTCTTCAGCAAACTGTTTGCAGGCTTTCTTGTGCATCATCTTTAGAAGAGGCTTCCTTCTGAGACAACAGCCATGCAGACCAATTTGATGCAGTGTGTGGCGTATGGGCTGAGCACTGACAGGCTAACCCCACACCCATTCAATCTCTGCAGCAATGCTGGCAGCACTCATATGTCTATTTCTCAAAGACAATCTCTGGATATGACGCTGAGCATGTGCACTCAACTTCTTTGGTCGACCCTGGCAAGGCTTGTTCCGAGTGGAACCTGTCCTGTGAAAATGCTGTATGGTCTTCCCACTGTGCTGCAGCTCAGTTTCAGAGTCTTGGCAATCTTCTTATAGCCTAGGCCATCTTTATGTAGAGCAACAATTCTTTTTTTCAGATCCTCAGAGAGTTCTTTGCCATTAGGTGTCATGTTAAAGTTCCAGTGACAAGTATGATAGAGTGTGAGAGCGATAACACCAAATTTAACACACCTGCTCCCCATTCACACCTGAGACCTTTTAACACTAATAAGTCATATGACACTGGGAAAGGAAAATGGCTAATTGGACCCAATTAGGACATTTCCACTTAGGGGTGTACTCACTTTTGTTGCCAATGGTTTAGACATTAATGGCTGTGTGTTGAGTTATTTTGAGGGGACAGCAAATTTACACTGTTATACAGGCTGTACACTCACTACTTTACATTGTAGCAAAGTGTAATTTCTTCAGTGTTGTCACATGAAAATATATAATAAAATATTTACAAAAATGTAAGGGGTGTACTCACTTTTGTGAGATACTGTATATATATATATATATATATATATATATATATATATATATATATATATATATATATATATATATATATATATATATATATGACATACTAGTTAGAATTCTGTGAATGTAGAACTTATTTAAAAGGACATTAAACAGCTCTCGCTTTTGTAAAAAGAAATTCTGCTTGTCCCAAAACACAAATCTGTAACCTGCTGTAAATCAAATAGCTTGTTTAGTCAACAAGCCTAGCTACCAATGGGATAGATTATGAGTGCTATTTATTGCTCCTTAAAGTGTGGGTCTTTCAGGAAACCTTGGAAAGAACCAGGAGGCTGTAAGGCAAATAATATAGTTTATGACAATTGCATAAACTATAGGGTTTATGGGTTAATAGTGAAGAGGGGTACATTGCGATGTGAGGGTTTGGCAGTATAGGGGTTAATAATGTAGGGGGTACTTTACAATGTGGGGGTATGATGGTTTAGGAGTTAATAGTTTAGATTGGTACTTTGCAATCTGGGGGTGTGGTGGTTTAGGGGTTAAAAGTGTAGCATGTACTCTACGATATTGGGTTGGGGAAGTTTACTGGTTAATAGTTTAGAGGGGTAATTTGTTGTGGGTTTTATGGTGGTTTAAAGGTTAATAGTATAGTTTAGTGCAACTTTTTCCTCCTGCCAAACTTTCAGGTTGCGTAAAAAGTTTGAGCATTAAATGCTATTGCGTTCAAGTGATCATTTTTACTTTCAACTTATAATACAAGCAAAGATTTCCGCTCAACGCCGCTCTTAGAAAATATGGGGAGTGTAAATTACCATGAGTTTGCATAAACAAATTAGAGGTAATTTAAACAGCGCCCCACTTGTAATATCGATTTGACCGTAAAAAACACAGCGATCGCCCCACTCGTAATCTGGCCCAATATGAGGCATACTAAAGAAATTAATTTAAAACACATAAATGGAGTTGTCTTAATTATGCAAAAATATGATCAGCTACCACTGAAATTATTTCTATAGCTTGGAAAAGATTATTTAAAAAAAGTATCTTGAGAAGTTTGAAGTCAAAAGACTTGCCATCTGAATAAAAAAAGTAAAAAAATAAATAAATAGAAAAACAAGGTGAATATAAAGATGTTTTAATATGTAGTCAAACATAAGGAAATATACATGCAGCTGTTATATTATAGAGCTAACAAGTAGCTTGTTGATATCTTCAATCATTATAAACAGCAACATAATTATAGACAAGGACACTCTACAGAAAATGTCACTCAAAAAAACACCTGCAAATGACCATAGAACTTTACGAATGCAAAAGCAATAATTTGTTGTTGCAATTTTAGAAAAAGACGTTGGAAACTAAAAATGATATAAAAAGACTAAAAAATTACAGTGTTTTCATAATGTTAACTTTGTATTTAGATTTTTTTAAGGTCTGCTAAACGGTTTATATAATAGCAAATACAACAGAAAATGTTTTGGGAGACTTTAACCTCTTGTTGTCTAATTGCTAGATTACAAGTTGTCTGTGATTCCAAGAGATATGTTATATAAAAATGTTAGCAATTATAATATTAATGCAAAAAAACTCTGAAGACATATCATACCCTCAAAACACAACTCTGGGATTTTTCTAAATTTCCACCAATGAGGAGAGGAAGGTGTGTACACCAACTGGGTCAGCTCAACCACACTTTCGACCTTGAGGGTACGGTTGCTACATATGGTAGTCCAATGCATTTCACAACTAATAACCGTATCTACACTTGAAAGCCCAATAAAAGACACCAAATAAAAAAATCAAGGCTTTATTTCCACATATTAAAAACAACAGAAGAATAAAGTTGCACTCTATATATGTGTGTCTTAATATGTGTATGTATGTGTATACATGTGTATTTATGTATTATATCTGTTAAAATGTATGTGCACACATTAATACATTTAGTCATGGTCAAAAATGTTGGCACCCCTGCATTTCTGTCAGATAATGCACCACTTCACCCAGAAAATTGCTGCAATCACAAATGTTTAGGCATTCTCATGTTTATTTATTTTGTTTGTATTGGTATGACACAAAAAAGTGAAGAAAACAAGCCAAATCTTACACATTCCACACAAAACTCCAAAAATGAACTGCACAAAATTATTGGCACCCTCAATTTAATATTTGGTAGCACACCCCTTGGAAAAAATAACTGAAATCAATCACTTCCTGTAACCATCAATGAGTTTCTTACACCTCTCTACTGGAATTTTGGACCACTCTTCTTTCGCCAACTGTATCAGGTTTTTCAGATTGGAAGGGTTCCCAACTGCTGTTTTCAGATCTCTACACAGGTGCTCTGTGGTACT
Source organism: Bombina bombina (assembly GCF_027579735.1). NCBI lineage: Eukaryota > Metazoa > Chordata > Amphibia > Anura > Bombinatoridae > Bombina > Bombina bombina. The sequence goes on along the minus strand of NC_069503.1, from coordinate 1,035,526,357 downwards.
GAGATCTTGACTCATTGCTGGCCAGTTCAGTACTCTCCAGCGCTTTGTCTTAAACCATTTCTGGGTGCTTTTTGACGTGTGCTTGGGGTCATTGTCCTGCTGTAAGACCCATGACCTATGACAGAAATCCAAATTTCTGACACTGGGCCCTATGTTGCACCACCGAATTCTTTGGTAGTCTTCAGATTTCATAATGCCATGCACACAGTCAAGACATTTAGTGCCTGAAGCAGCAAAGCAACCCCAAAACATTAGTGAACCTCCACCATGTTTGATTGTAGGGACTGTATTCTTTTCTTTAAAAGCCTCCTTTCTTTTTCTGAAAACAGTAGAATGATGGGCTTTACCACAAATCTGTCATTTTGTTTTGTCTGTCCACAGCACATTCTCCCAAAAGGATTTTGGCTTCCTCAGGTAAATTTTGGCAAACTCCCATCTGGCTTTTTTATGTTTCTGTGTCAGCAGTTGGGGTCCTCCTGGGTCTCCTACCATAACATCAGATGGCGACATATAGTGCGAGCTGACACATTTGTACACGGTGCCTGAGGGTCAGCTTGAATTTGTCTGGAAGTTGATTGTGGTTCTTTATCCACTACTCAAACAATCCTTCATTGCAATCTTTGATAAAAAAATTTCTTTCGTCCACGTCCAGAAATTAGCTACAGTGCCAAGGGCTGTAAACTTCTTGACAATGTTGCGCACAGTGGACACAGGAACATTAAGATCTCTGGAGATGGACTTTCCACAATTTTTGTTCTCAAATCCTCAGACAATTATTGCGGCTCTTCTTTATGCTCAGTGTGGCACACAGACACACACAACAGAAAGGTTGAGTCAATTGTTCACCATTTTAACTGGTTGCGGGTGTGATTTCTATATTGTCAGTACCTGTTAGCTCCAGGGAGGTCAATAATTTCCGGTATAGAATCACTTACTTCAAACTTATCCCAATACGTGGATTTCTTTTTTCAAAGTTATGTTATCAAACTATCAGCCCACCTCAAAGATTCCACTCAATTTATAAATATTTTAAATACTTTTAAATGGGAGGATAATTACCTTCTTGTTACTTGGGATGTCAACTCACTTTATACGAATATTAATCATAAATTAGGTTTTGCAGCTACCAAATATTTTTTAGATGAGGATGCACAGTTAGCAGAAGAACAAAAGATGTTTCTTCTAGACTGCATAGAATTTATACTTAACAATAAAAAAAATTTGTTTAATGAACAACTTTTTATGCAAACCAAAGGTATAGCGATGGGCACGAGGTTCGCCCCCAGTTATGCCAATTTATTTATGGATCATTTTGAAAAACTTTTTATCACCCAAGGTAACTGGGAGGCGAACATCATGCTCTACAATCGATATATAGATGACATCTTCAATATTTGGAGAGGTGATGTTGAACTGTTAGAAATTTCTATTGAAGACATGAATTCAAATAACTTTGGCTTAAGTTTTACACATGAATTCAGTTGTAACAAAATTCATTTTCTAGATATACAGATTGAAATTCTTAATAGTCAGATTAATACTAGTACTTATTTCAAACTGACTGATGCCAATAACTATATTCACAACGAGAGTTGTCACCTCAAAAAATGGAAGTCAAATATCCCAAAAGTCCAATTTCTTTGTATTAAAAAAAGAACTGTTCCAATATTGATAAGTATGAAACACAATCAGAAATACTAAGTGAAAGATTTAAAGAGAAAGGATGTAACATTCAAACTATACAAAATGTTAAAAAAGAGATTAAACACATAGATAGAGCTACATTACTCATTCCTTAACAAAAACAAACCAAAATACTACCAAACATAGATGATTCTATATTTATACCATGTATTACCAATTATAGCACTTAGCACTTTGAAATTTAAAAGATTCTGAAGCGACACTGGCACTTTATTAAAGACAATCAAATTTTGGGTAATAGAGTTAAGAATAATCCTGATATTATATTTAAAAGGGCAAAAAAGATGTAGACCTTTTGGGGTCGAAATAAGTAGGATTCTACCCTTTTCACACTTGTAAAGCATGCAAACATAGTACTAAAATTAAGGAAGTAAAATCTCAAAACACACAAAAGTCAATTAAAATTAAGGAATTAATAAGATGTGGTGACAAAAATATTATTTATTGCATTCAAAGTACATGTCACCTACAATATTTTGGACAAACGAGCAGAATGCTCAGGGATAGGATACGTGAGCTTCTTTTATTTATAGAGAAAAATTCTTTAGAAACTGAACTATATAAACATTTTACAGAAGTCCATAAAGGAGATACAAGACATCTGAAATTTTGGGGTGTAAAAAAAGTACATTTAAATAATAGAGGAGACCCAACTCCTTCAATAAGAGGCAGAGTACATTTTAATTTTACAACATTATACCCTTCAGGTCTCAATGCTGAATTTAATATAAATATATATTCTATTTGTTTTAAAAAATTCCCCTTTTACATTATCCACACATTATTATATCACTATATGTTATTATTAATTTTTATTAGTGTATTAGTTATTAACCACGTACATTCCTTTCTCATAATAATTTAAATATTTCCTATTTAATTACTCCCTATATAAGCATAGTAATTAGCACACATATATATGTTTGTATACACATGCACGTGTACACGTGCCCTATTGTATATATTTAATTTATAATATATTTAATTTATAATATATACATATCTATTTTTTATATAATGTTTATTTATTAGTAATTTTTTCACTAAATCCTCTATAGCACATTTCCTATTAGACACATGAATAGTACACATCTGCAATCTTTTATCCTACTAATGTTTTAATATAATATACAGATCAAATCATTCAATTTTAATAATATCATGTGATGTTGTTGTAGACAAAATATTTTTCTATATTGTTTCAAATTGCTGTCAAATGCATTTATGTATCACTTTTATATGTATCAATGTATTATATTGTTTCCCCATTCAATTGACACAAAGGTGCCTATCTAGCAAGCTCCAGATAGAGCTTGAGGCCCCGTGTTTCTGGCTCTGAGCAGACGGACAGACATCGCCGCAATTCAACCCGATCGAGTACGATCGGGCTGATTGACACCCCCCTGCTGGTGGCCGATTGTGTGCTGCTGGTGCAATGCTGAATACGGAGAGCGTATTGCTCTCCGTATTCAGCAAGGTCTGGCGGACCTGATCCGCACTGTCAGATCAGGTCCGCCAGACTTTGATAAATATAGGCCAATGTGTTTATATATATTTTTTTGATTGGTAAATTTTCATGTCAATCAAGCATTTCAGCAACTTGCTGATGGGTAAATTAACCGTTTCTAAGGACCAATAGGATTCACCTTTCACTTATTTAAAGGACAGTTTCATTATCAGTGTACATCTTGATAAAGGCCATCTGGGCCGAAACCGGTAGAGAGTTCACTGACTTACTTTGAATATCCCTCCCTTGTTGGAACTTTGCTTTTTGTAATAAGGGCTGTTGCACGTTTGGAACAATTTGCTATACACTACAATAGGAGTCCTGGTCACAGATAACATTATATTTGGTGACTGGTAGGATCTCGCAGTATTTTTCTGTTTGACAAGCTATCATTCACAGATACAGACATAGGGGCCTATTTATCAAAGCGACAACTATGTTGCATACGCCAGCGTCAATACTCTAGCGAGACATCTGAATACAATCTCCTTATTTATTAAAAAAAACATCAAAAAACACGCGCATCAAGTGCGAAGAGCATCAGACTGGTGTTAACTAACATTCATCGATGTCGCAGTTATTCGGGTTTTTCCCAACTTTATTTTTACCATTTCATTACTGTCCATGAACAAGCACATTTCTCTTCTATTTTTCATCTGTTAATGTCCAAGAAATAGCTACATTTATACCTCAACAAACAATATCTCATAGAAAGTTACTTTTATATTGATTTGTTATATGATACTTTCACAGAAATGAATGTGTATTTGTATTTCTGAGTCATATTTTTATTTATTTTTTAATGTATTATTAATGCTAGAATTTGTACATATATCCTTGCACATACTTGTGTATATATAATATATATATATATATATATAAATCAATGTAAATATTTGCATAGGAAATTAGTACATCTAAGCAAGTATCCCCGCTTGCCCCCAGAAATTCTTAATATGCAATGTTTCCAATGCACAAGAGAATTGTGGGTAAGATATGCAAATTAGGTATGCAAATTCTCAGTTTTTTTGCTTCAAAATACTGTTTTAACACAGCGATCCTTTTAAACAGGAATATGACAGCAAACCAGAAATCACTCACTATACAAGCCTGTTTCATTCTTTTTAGAACTCATCAGTAGGAGATAGATTTCTGATTGCTGCATTGGAAAAGCTATTTTCATGGTTAAACCAAAATTCATTAAAATTATGGGGGGGGAGATAAAAAACTGAAATTAAAATCCTCCATGTCTCAAAATTAAATCAATGTAAATATTTGCATAGGAAATTAGTACATCTAAGCAAGTATCCCCGCTTGCCCCCAGAAATTCTTAATATGCAATGTTTCCAATGCACAAGAGAATTGTGGGTAAGATATGCAAATTAGGTATGCAAATTCTCAGTTTTTTTGCTTCAAAAATACTGAGAATTTGCATACCTAATTTGCATATCTTACCCACAATTCTCTTGTGCATTGGAAACATTGCATATTAAGAATTTCTGGGGAAAAGCAAGCGGGGATACTTGCTTAGATGTACTAATTTCCTATGCAAATATTTACATTGATTTAATTTTGAGACATGGAGGATTTTAATTTCAGTTTTTTATCTCCCCCCCCATAATTTTAATGAATTTTGGTTTAACCATGAAAATAGCTTTTCCAATGCAGCAATCAGAAATCTATCTCCTACTGATGAGTTCTAAAAAGAATGAAACAGGCTTGTATAGTGAGTGATTTCTGGTTTGCTGTCATATTCCTGTTTAAAAGGATCGCTGTGTTAAAACAGTATTTTGAATCAAAAAAACTGAGAATTTGCATACCTAATTTGCATATCTTACCCACAATTCTCTTGTGCATTGGAAACATTGCATATTAAGAATTTCTGGGGGCAAGCGGGGATACTTGCTTAGATGTACTAATTTCCTATGCAAATATTTACATTGATTTAATTTTGAGACATGGAGGATTTTAATTTCAGTTTTTTATCTCCCCCCCCATAATTTTAATGAATTTTATATATATATATATATATATATATATATATATATATATATATATATATATATATATATATATATATATATGTATATGTGTGTGTGTGTATTATGTCAGAAATCTTTTGCAAACATATTTACATGTCCCTAAGTTCCTTTTTTTGTTCTAAACAATGTTGTCTGTCATATCTCTGTGTTTATTTATACCACTATATGTATATATTGTAAATGTATTATTAGTCTGAGCAGGAATGATTGCGAATATAACATGTAATCAGAGTATCATATGTATTTATTTGCAATCAATGGATATTTTTAAGGGATAGGAAAGTAAAAATTTAAGTTGCACTAGTGGGAGCTAGCTGCTAATTGGTGCCTGCACACATTTGTCTCTTGTGATTGGATAAATAGATGTGTTCAGCTAGCTGCCAGTAGTGCAATGATGTTCCTTCATCAAAGGATAACAAGAGAATGAAGCAAATTTGACAATAGAAGTAAATTGGAAAGTTGTTTAAAATGGTATGTTCTATCCAAATCATGAAATAATAATTTGAAGTTTCATGTCATGTTAAGAGCGGGGCTAGGTTTCTCTCTGCACCTGTCTAACCCCTCCTGATTGCAATCTATTTTTAAAAAAAAAACACCCCTTCACAGGTGTTATAAAATGGGTTGGCATATAAGATGACATTTCTTACTGAAAAAGAAATTCAAGAAAAGGAAGAAATACACTGAAAATAGCATGACAGTAAAGAGGTGATTTCAATTTCTGCTGTATCTGAATCATGACAGATTAAAATTAGGTGGGCTATCCCTTTGAGCTATCAGCTTAAGATTCTATTGAATCAAACATCAATTTGAATTTTAAAATCCTTGTCTAAAATATTACACTGTGTGTCCTAATGTCAGCATCAATGTTTATCTTTAATACTAATTTCACATATACATACTTTCAAAGTATAATACACAATGTAACAAATGGTACTTACAAGTTCTGATGAGTGATCAATGACACAAGTATCAAGCAATTTGATTCGTTAGTGTTAGTTTATAATGTGTATTTGAATCAGATTGGCAGATGTCATAAATCATGTGATTATGCATATTCCAATCAAAAGTGGTGGAAAAATTCACTATTGTGTGGGTTGTTTAGGAGTTTGCGTCATAATTGGTGCGAAAAGTGTTTAGTCAAATATGACGCGAAGTGGAGAGTGGGACATGTATTACATGGCTTAAACATGGTGCACATAGATTTTTCCCAAAAAATAAAAAGGAAGTTAGCTATAGTATGTTGTGTATTTATTTCATTTTTATCTCTATATCTATTAGTGCAACAAGTTTGGGGCAAAACTTTGACACCGAATATGTAGAAATAATATTGTCCCCTTGCTTTGTAATAAGAGACAAAGTTGTAACATAATCCATGAGTAGTAATGTATTTTTCATTTTTATCCATATATCTACTAGTGCACTAAATGTGGAGCAATAATATGCCTAGATTTAGAGTTTGGCGTTAGCCGTCAAAACCAGCGTTAGGGGCTCCTAACGCTGGTTTTTACCGCCCGCTGGTATTTAGAGTCAGTCAGGAAAGGGTCTAACGCTCACTTTGCAGCCGCAACTTTTCCATACCGCAGATCCCCCTACGCCATTTGCGTATCCTATCTTTTCAATGGGATCTTTCTAATGCTGGTATTTAGAGTCGTGGCTGAAGTGAGAGTTAGAAATCTAACGACAAGACTCCAGCCGCAGAAAAAAGTCAGGAGTTAAGAGCTTTTTGGGCTAACGCCGGTTCATAAAGCTCTTAACTACTGTGCTCTAAAGTACACTAACACCCATAAACTACCTATGTACCCCTAAACCGAGGCCCCCCCACATCGCCGCCACTCTATTAAATTTTTTTAACCCCTAATCTGCCGACCGCACACCGCCGCAACCTACATTATCCCTATATACCCCTAATCTGCTGCCCCTAACACCGCCGACCCCTATATTATATTTATTAACCCCTAATCTGCCGCCCCCAATGTCGCCTCCACCTACCTACAATTATTAACCCCTAATCTGCCGACCGGACCTCACCGCTACTCTAATAAATGTATTAACCCCTAATCCGCCTCACTCTCGCCTCAATAACCCTATAATAAATAGTATTAACCCCTAATCTGCCCTCCCGAACATCACCGACACCTAACTTCAAGTATTAACCCCTAATCTGCCGACCGGACCACACCGCTACTCTATTAAATTTATAAACCCCTAAAGCTAAGTCTAACCCTAACACTAACACCCCCCTAAGTTAAATATAATTTTTATCTAACGAAATAAATTAACTCTTATTAAATAAATTAATCCTATTTAAAGCTAAATACTTACCTGTAAAATAAATCCTAATATAGCTACAATATAAATTATAATTATATTGTAGCTATTTTAGGATTAATATTTATTTTACAGGCAACTTTGTATTTATTTTAACCAGGTACAATAGCTATTAAATAGTTAATAACTATTTAATAGCTACCTAGTTAAAATAATTACAAAATTACCTGTAAAATAAATCCTAACCTAAGTTACAATTAAACCTAACACTACACTATCAATAAATTAATTAAATAAAATACCTACAATTATCTACAATTAAACCTAACACTACACTATCAATAAATAAATTAAATACAATTCCTACAAATAAATACAATGAAATAAACTAACTAAAGTACAAAAAATAAAAAAGAACTAAGTTACAAAAAATAAAAAAATATTTACAAACATTAGAAATATATTACAACAATTTTAAACTAATTACACCTACTCTAAGCCCCTAATAAAATAACAAAGCCCCCCAAAATAAAAAATTCCCTACCCTATTCTAAAATTAAAATAGAAAAGCTCTTTTACCTTACCAGCCCTTAAAAGGGCCTTTTGCGGGGCATGCCCCAAATAATTCAGCTCTTTTGCCTGGAAAAAAAACCATACAATACCCCCCCAACATTACAACCCACCACCCACATACCCCTAATCTAACCCAAACCCCCCTTAAATAAACCTAACACTAAGCCCCTGAAGATCTTCCTACCTTATCTTCACCACACCGGGTATCAGCGATCGGTCCAGGCTCCGATGTCTTGATCCAAGCCCAAGCGGGGGGCAGAAGACGTCCATCCTCCGGCTGAAGTCTTGATCCAAGCGGCGGCTGAAGAAGTCCATCTTCGGGCAGAAGTCTTCATCCTATCCGGGCAGAAGAGGAGATCCGGACCAGCAAACATCTTCATCCAAGTGGCATCTTCTATGTTCTTCCATCCGATGACGAGCGGCTCCATCTTGAAGACCTCCCGCGCAGATCCAGCCTCTTCTTCCTAAGACTAGACGACGAATGAAGGTTCCTTTAAGGGACGTCATCCAAGATGGCGTCCCTCGAATTCCGATTGGCTGATAGGATTCTATCAGCCAATCGGAATTAAGGTAGGAAAATTCTGATTGGCTGATGGAATCAGCCAATCAGATTCAAGTTCAATCCGATTGTCTGATCCAAACAGCCAATCAGATTGAGCTCGCATTCTATTGGCTGTTCCGATCAGCCAATAGAATGTGAGCTCAATCTGATTGGCTGATCCAATTAGCCAATCGGATTGAACTTGAATCCGATTGGCTGATTCCATCAGCCAATCAGAATTTTCCTACCTTAATTCCGATTGGCTGATAGAATCCTATCAGCCAATCGGAATTCGAGGGACGCCATCTTGGATGACGTCCCTTAAAGGAACCTTCATTCGTCATCTAGTCGTCGGAAGAAGAGGATGGATCCGCGCCGGAGGTCTTCAAGAAGGAGCCGCTCGTCATCGGATGGAAGAACATAGAAGATGCCACTTGGATAAAGATGTTTGCCGGTCCGGATCTCCTCTTCTGCCCGGATAGGATGAAGACTTCTGCCCGAAGATGGACTTCTTCAGCCGCCGCTTGGATCAAGACTTCAGCCGGAGGATGGACGTCTTCAGCCCCCCGCTTGGGCTTGGATCAAGACATCGGAGCCTGGACCGATCGCTGATACCCGGTGTGGTGAAGATAAGGTAGGAAGATCTTCAGGGGCTTAGTGTTAGGTTAATTTAAGGGGGGTTTGGGTTAGATTAGGGGTATGTGGGTGGTGGGTTGTAATGTTGGGGGGGGGTATTGTATGTTTTTTTTTCCAGGCAAAAGAGCTGAATTCTTTGGGGCATGCCCCGCAAAAGGCCATTTTAAGGGCTGGTAAGGTAAAAGAGCTTTTCTATTTTAATTTTAGAATAGGGTAGGGCATTTTTTTATTTTGGGGGGCTTTGTTATTTTATTAGGGGGCTTAGAGTAGGTGTATTTAGTTTAACATTGTTGTAATATTTTTCTAATGTTTGTAAATATTTTTTTATTTTTTGTAACTTAGTTCTTTTTTATTTTTTGTACTTTAGTTAGTTTATTTAATTGTATTTATTTGTAGGTATTGTATTTAATTAATTTATTGATAGTGTAGTGTTAGGTTTAATTGTAACTTAGGTTAGGATTTATTTTACAGGTAATTTTGTAATTATTTTAACTAGGTAGCTATTAAATAGTTATTAACTATTTAATAGCTATTGTACCTGGTTAAAATAAATACAAAGTTGCCTGTAAAATAAATATTAATCCTAAAATAGCTACAATATAATTATAATTTATATTGTAGCTATATTAGGATTTATTTTACAGGTAAGTATTTAGCTTTAAATAGGAATAATTTATTTAATAAGAGTTAATTTATTTCGTTAGAATAAAATTATATTTAACTTAGGGGGGTGTTAGGGTTAGGGTTAGACTTAGCTTTAGGGGTTAATAGATTTATTAGAGTAGCAGTGAGGTCCGGTCGGCAGATTAGGTGTTAATACTTGAAGTTAGGTGTCGGTGATATTAGGGAGGGCAGATTAGGGGTTAATACTATTTATTATAGGGTTATTGAGGCGGGAGTGAGGCGGATTAGGGGTTAATAACTTTTTTATAGTAGCGGCGAGGTCCGGTCGGCAGATTAGGGGTTAATAAGTGTAGGTAGGTGTCGGCGACGTTGAGGGGGCAGATTAGGGGTTAATAAATATAATATAGGGGTCGGCGGTGTTAGGGGCAGCAGATTAGGGGTACATAGGGATAATGTAGGTGGCGGCGGTGTACGGAGCGGCAGATTAGGGGTTAATAATAATATGCAGGGGTCAGCGATAGCGGAGGCGGCAGATTAGGGGTTAATAAGTGTAAGGTTAGGGGTGTTTAGACTCGGGGTACATGTTAGGGTGTTAGGTGCAGACATAGGAAGTGTTTTCCCATAGGAAACAATGGGGCTGCGTTAGGAGCTAAACGCTGCTTTTTTGCAGGTGTTAGGTTTTTTTTCAGCTCAAACTGCCCCATTATTTCCTATGGGGGAATCGTGCACGAGCACGTTTTTGAAGCTGGCCGCGTCCGTAAGCACCGCTGGTATTTAGAGTTGCAGTGGCGGTAAATTATGCTATACGCTCCCTTTTTGGAGCCTAACGCAGCCCTTCTGTGAACTCTAAATACCAGCGGTATTTAAAAGGTGCGGGGAAAAAAAAGCCAGCGTTAGCTACGCGGGTCGTTACCGATAAAACTCTAAATCTAGCCGATAGTGTTTGATTTAGAAAGGGTATACAATTTTAATAGAGTTTCTAATTTACTTTTATTATGAAATATACTTCATTCTCTTGCAGCATCGAACATAAGCTTTCTGTGTTTTCAGACTCCCATTGAGTCTTGGCATCTGCGACCTCAAGGGTGGCGGATTGAAAACTAGGTACGTTGAGTCGGAAAATACGCAAGCATAAATCTAGAATTTTTGATAACGTCGTGAGAGCTTAAAATAGTGTCGAATTGGAGGGCGAATTAAAACAATTCCGCTCGAATACCACGGTTTTCTACTTGCATCGATCTGCGTCAGATTGAGATTGCGGGATCGTATTCTACGTCACAAATTTCAACATTTGCCGATCTTGACGCTTTGATAACTACGGCGGATCAATCTCGTGACAATTACGACTTAGAATTCCAGCGTATATTCAGTTGACGCTTTGATAAATAGGCTCCATAGTCTGTTTAAAGCCTAATTAATTTGGGCTCACACATCGCATCTTTTTTTCTATAAAGCCAACTATCCGCAATGCTGGATTTTGACTCTATGGAGTTCCCTACCAATCCTTAAACTGGGTTTGTGATCAGACATCGCCTGAATCAACCTCACGCATCAAAGTGAGTAAAGCCATCCTTTCACCAATCCCATGCCTTGGATTGAGTCAAGGTAACAGACAACACCATCTCCAGACCAATCCCATGTCTTGCATTGCGGAGCAACTATTGCCAACCTACCACGTAACTACACACCTGGTCACGTGACCCAGAACCATCTTGGCTTTTTTTTTTCAAAATTGCCACACACATAGGTTTTAACATCTGGAACTCTCTGGCTCCATAATTTCTACAAGGTACTGTCAACCTTTTCACCTGAGTGTTGAGACTCTTCTGGCTATTATAAATATAGCTGAATGAGGTGTACATTATAACCTCATTGGTCTTATATGTTTAGTAATCTGTATATGTACAGCTTACACATTTTATGATTATTGTTTTTTATTTAACCTTGCAAGGTATATTTTATTGGGACATGTTTTTATATTAATTTGTTCTCATATTAAAGTATAATTTTTTTTTACCTTACCCTCTACATATGCCATTTCATTATCCATCTTGGGTTATATTAGTCCTTATATTTAGATAAATCACACCACTATCTCCATCTTAATGGGAGGAGAGTCCACTGCTTCATTCATTACTTGTGGGAAATAAGAACCTGGCCACCAGAAGGAGGCAAAGACACCCCAGAGAAAGGCTTAAATACCTCCATCACTCCCCTCATCCCCCAGTCATTCTTTGCCTTTCATCACAGGAGTTTGGCAGAGAAGTGTTGGAAGATTGGAGTAGTCTCTTATGGAGGGTAGTACTCTTTAAAATGGGACTGGAGTTTTAAGTAGTCCTGTCAGCCTCTCAGTGAGAGCATGGGTGAAAGTTAGAATCTGGAGATTCAGGGGGAGTTCTTCTGCAAAACCATCCTGACAGGGTGGAGTTTCTGGGTACGATAATAGATTCCATAACAATGAAAATATTCTTGAAAGATCAGAGACGTTCAAAGATTGCGTCCAGCTGTCTTGCCCTTCAGACCTCCTCAAGGCTATCTGTTTCCAGGTGTATGGAGGCAATTGGGCTCATGGTATCCAGCATAGATGTTATTCCATTCGCCAGGTTCCATCTCAGACCTCTTCAGTTATGCATGTTGAGACAATGGAACGGTGATCACTCAGCTCTATCCCAACCAATCTCTCTGGACAACCAAGTGAGGGAATCCCTCTCTTGGTGGATCTGACCGGGACAGCTGGCCCAGTGGATATCCTTCTTGAGGACATCCTGGGAGATTGTGACTATGGATGCAAGTCTATCAGGATAGGGAGCTGTTTGGGGTGCCAGAAGGACACAGGGCAGGTGTACTCGAAATTAGTCGACTCTACCAATAAATAATCTTGGACTTCGAGCAATATTCAACGCTCTGAGGGCTTGGCCCTACCTGGGGTCATCCCGATTCATCAGATTCCAGTCAGACAACATTACCTTGGAGGCTTACATAAACAATCAGGGGGGAACGAGAAGCTCCCTTGGCATGAGGGAAGTATCTCGGATTCTGGAATGGGCAGAGACTCACAATTGTTCACTCTCAGCGATCCACATTCCGGGTGTGGACAACTGGAAGCGGATTTTCTCAGCAGACAATTGTTTCATCTGGGGGAATGGTCTCTCCATCCCATGGTGTTTGCGGAGATCTGCATCAGATGGGGATGCCAGAGATAGACCTCATGGTGTCCAGACTCAAATACAAGCTACCCAGATATGGGTCGCAGTCCAGGAATCCACAGGCAGAGCTGATAGATGCCTTAGCGGGGCCTTGGGAATTCAACCTAATTTACATTTTTCCACCGTTGCCACTTCTTCCTCGAGTGGTGGCCCGCATCAAATAGGAGCAAGCTTCGACCATTCTGATTTCTCCATTGTGGCTTTGGAGGACGTGGTTTGCGGATCTGGGGGGGATGTCATCGTCTCCTCCTTGGAGGTTGCCCAGTCACAGAGATCTGCTGGTTCAGGGTCCTTTTCTACACCAAAACCTCGATTCTCTAAGGCTGACTGCGTGGAGATTGAACGCCTAGTCTTGGCCAAGAGAGGTTTTTCAGAAAGAGTAATTGATACTCTCATCCAGGCCAGGAAGCCGGTCACTTGTCGCATCTATCGTAAGGCATGGATGACCTACTTATCCTGGTGTGAGGACCGTGGATATCCCTTTGCACAAGGTTAGGGTATCCAGGATTTTGGCTTTTCTCCAGGATGGACTGGATAAGGGTCTTGCCGCCACTTCCTTAAAGGGACAGATTTCTGCATTATTGGTGCTGTTACACAAGAAGCTAGCAGGGCTTCCTGATGTTCAGTCCTTTGTTCAGGTTCTGTCTAGGATCATACCTCTCTTTAGAAATTATGCTCCTCCTTGGAGCTTAAACTTGGTTTTTAAGGTTTTGCAGAGGGCTTCGTTTGAGCCTATGCATGCGCTTGACATTAAGATTCTTTCCTGGAAGGTTCTATTTCTTCTGGCCATTGCATCGGCTGGCTATTAGCAGCCATGCAATCTGAGTCCCCTTACCTGGTTTTTCACGCTGATAAGGCTGTGATTTGCACTTGGTTGGGTTTTCTACCCAAGGTGGTGTCAGATCATAACATCAATCAGGAGATAGTAGTTCCTTTATTGTGTCCTAACCCTTCTTCGTCTAAGGAGAGGTTACTGCATATCTTGGATCTGGTTCGAGCCTTGAAGTTTTATCTTGAGGCCATGAAAGATTTCAGACAGACTTCATCCTTATTGGTGGTGTATTCAAGGAAGCGTAGGGGGCAGAGGGCCTCTTCCACTTCTCTGTCTTTTTGGTTTAGGAGCATTATCTGTTTAGCCTATGAGACAGAAGGACATAAGCCTCCTCAGAGGATTACTGCTCACTCAACTAGAGCTGTGGCTTCTTCTTGGGCCTTTAAGAACAAGGCTTCTGTGGAGCAGATTTGTAAGGCGGCTACTTGGTCCTCCTTACATACTTTTACAAAGTTTTACAAATTTGATGCTTCGATGGAGGCTGTTTTTGGGAGAAAGGTTCTGCAGGCTGTGGTGCCCTCAGTTTAGGGTCCGCCTTCTTTTACTCTCCTGTTTTTGTTCATTCAGTGTCCTCTAGAGCTTGGATATTTGTTCCCACAAGTAATGAATGAAGCAGTGGACTCTCCTCCCTTTAGGATGGAAAACATAAATTGAGATAAGCGCTATTATAAAAACATAAATTATGCTTACCTGATAATTTAATTTCCATCTGTGGGAGGAGAGTCCACTGCTGCCGCCCGCTTGCTATGGTGGGCAGACCTAAATTTAATATTATTCTTCTGGCTCCATTTATACCCTGATATTTCTCCTTCTGTTCCTTGTCCCCTTGGCAGAATGACTGGGGAATGAGGGGAGTGGGGGAGGTATTTAAGCCTTTGACTGAGGTGTCCTTGCCTCCTCCTGGTGGCAAGGTTCTTATTTCCCACACATAATGAATGAAGCAGTGGACTCTCCTCCCACAGGTTTAAATTAAATTATCAGGTAAGCATAATTTATGTTTGTATAATAGCGCTTATCTCAGTTTGCTTTTCGTTTAGCGTTCACCTATACAGTTTGTTGTTTCTTAATTGATACAGGTGAGTTTAGTTACAAATTACAGGAGTATCACAAACTTGGAATGCAATCATTTCTTACAATTCCATTTTTGGAGCTTTGCGTGGAATGTGTCAGATTTGGCTTTTTTTCTCCACTTTTTTTTGTGTCATACAATACATACAAAATAAATAAACATGAGAATTCCTTGACATTTGTAATTGCAACAATTTTCTAGGTGAAGTGGTGCATTATCTGACAGAAATTCAGGGGTGCCAATACTTTTGGGCATGACTGTATATTTGTACGCATAAATACACATGTATACACTTATACACACACACACACACACACACATATATATATATATTGTATATTGTAGGAGCCGTATTGGTGCAGTAGTTGAATATTAAAATAACAAGAGTATTGCAGGTTGAAGACAAGCTTTCAAGAGTTACCTGTCTTCCTTAAGTCCCAAGCTATATATATATATGTATGTGTGTATGTATATGTATTTATGTATTTATATGTGTATACACATATAGCAATATATACTGTATATAAGCACATTCTTTACAGACAAGCATGAAAAATCATAATTATGCAATATTCAGATTCAATAAAATGGTAACTGTGTATTTACTGTAAAGTGCACAAGTATGGGTTTGTTATATAAGATCGACCTGATTTGCACAAAAGCCTTTGTCTAACAAAGTTAACATGAGCTGTAGAGCAAAATACAGGACAACTTGTAATCTAGCACAATGTGTGTTTTAATGTGTTTTTAATGGAAATATTTTACATTCAATTGTTCTTTTTATTAATATATATATATATATATATATATATATATATATATATATATATATATATATATACTGTATATATTTATATAAATAGATAGGCATAGATATATTTTTAAAAAAATCAGATATTTATAGAAATATATACAGTATTTTAAAATAAAAAGAAAATATATATTTATTGGCATGGAAAGTATTTGTTACTCACTTCTGGTTTAGCGCTGTTGGTCTAATGTGGTCTAATGTTGTGTTAGGTGAGCTCGCGAGCGATAACTGTTCATTTTTTATTTATTTTTTTCTGGAGAGAAGTTAGCATGGTTGTGGTATCTGAAGTCCTGAAATTAGCACGTAGTTCCCCCGAACCCCCCATATTTAGCTTTAAGTTTAACTTTTTGGAACACATATTTTATGGTCTACAAGCTTACCTGGGGGTAATGCTGGATTTTTAAGGGTTTTATAACTGCTGGGATGAACCATACTTTATATTAATAATTTTAAACTTCAAATTTTATTTGTATTAGGGTCGCCTTTATAATTGGAGCAGGAGGGACCATGGGACCCAGTGAACACTTGGCAGGGAAAGCACATAGGGAGAGCATATACTGGATAACAGTGTTTTTAAAAAAAAACTAATTTAATATGATGCTCATCTCATGTGAATTTTTAATCTGCTTAATTTTACATTCTGATACCACTGACTTTGGTTAGGTTTAGACTGTAAATTGCAGAGAGTTTTATTCTTGGACCTTGGAAATACAATGAGGCTCATTTATCAAGCTCTGAATGGAGCTTGAGGGCCCGTGTTTCTGGCGAGTCTTCAGACTCGCCAGAAACAGCAGTTATGAAGCAGTGGTCTAAAGACCGCTGCTCCATAACCCTGTCCACCTGCTCTGAGCAAGCGGACAGGAATCGCCACAATTCAACCCGATCGAGTATGATCGGGTTGATTGACACCTCCCTGCTGGCGGCCCATTGGACGCGAGTCTGCAGGGGGTGGCATTGCACCAGCAGCTCTTGTGAGCTGTTGGTGCAATTCTGAATATGGAGAGCGTATTGCTCTCCGCTTTCAGCGATGACTGTCGGGCCTTATCCGCACTCAGGTCCGACAGACATTTGATAATTCGGCCTCAATCTCTTAAGCCGTCCCATCTTAAAATTGTGTAATTGTATGTTGCAATTCACCTTTAATTACCATCATAAAACAGCTCATAGTAGCAGAGCACAGATCAGTATATGAATTATCAGTGGATTTTGTTTATTTACTTACAGAAAGAGAGGGAGTAAATCAATTATATCTGTATTTATATTGAGCTCTTTCATTAACCCTTTAAAATATTTTTTTTATGTATTTGTATCTTGGTAGCTTAAATCTTACTCTTAAAGAAGCAATAAACTGTAAATAAATGCTAGATATAATGATGTATTCAAAGTAAATATACTGCTAACAATATATGCAATGAAAACTGATTTTTTGTAAATGATGTTACGTGTTTAAATGTTAAAAAATAAGAGTAAACCTTTTGTGTCTATAAAGTAATGGACACTTACATATGTACATATACAGTATAAACACATAAATACACATGTATACATACAGATGGGGCTGGCCTATATAGGCATGATCAGACTGATATACAAAGTATATATATATATTAGGTTCTCTTTTGTAAAAGCACAATAGGCCAAAAAGAGGCTGTTGCTGGAAAGCTTTGAGCAATTGGTCATTCCTGGTTGAGATTTTCTACTTGTTGATAATATGTAAAATATCATCTCCCTAAGTGTCATGGGGAACCAGACCTAGACTTCCTGCCTAACGTGCCTAGAGGGATATGGCTGCCCCTCACTGACGAGGCCCACAGAAGGGCAAAATGCTCATCTGGGGTTGCCATGTTCCTTGTTCACAGGAGGACTGCCTGCTATTTTAAGTCTAGACTGACCTATATAGGCTGGAACAGACTGATATACTACAAGAAAGTTCTCTTCAGTGAAAGCACAATTGGCCAAAAAGAATTTGTTGTTGCTCCCTGGTGACAAATTGCCAAAGAACAAGAGATTAAGTGATTGTTCATTCCTGGTTTAGCACTTCTAGTTGCTAGTATATAAACATACACACACACTTTTGAGCCCATCCCAGTCAAACACCTTGACATATATCATATGCCTTTTAAACCCTTTTAAAACTTTTTTTTCAATAATAAACTGATATTAAATATTACAAATGTTTATATATGAGTGTATATTAATATATTTTTTATGTGTTTTGTGAAACTGTTTTTGTAGCCCTAACATTTTGCTTAATGTCTCAGGTCATGCCATTTCTTTAGTGCTATTTTGGCTTTCGCTCATGAAAGTGTATTGCAAATATGTTTTACTATAACAACATTTAATATAACAGTCTCTAAGTGTTTAATATTCCTATAAATATTGTACTTTTGTTTAAAAGAAATGGTTAAAACAAAGTAGCTGGAACTGCATGTTAAAAAATACATTATCAAAATAATAAATAATGTGAAAAAGCAAAGCAAAAAATGCTTAAAAGTGTCATTCTAATAAATGCAGCTACGGAATGGGTTGATTTATGTATATAACAGAGTCAATGACCCAGAGACTGACAAAACATGAGATACATTTATTAAACGTCTTCCTTGTGTTTTATTATTACTGATGAATTAGATAAAAGCTATGCACATTTCCTTATAAAAATAGCTTCTATTAAAGAAGGGTGCTGTAATTCTTTGAACGGCCTACTTCAGCTTAAAGGGCCATGAAACCCACATTTTTTTATTTCATGATTCAGAAAGAGAATGCAATTTCAAACATCTTTCTAATTTACTTCTATTATCTAATTTGTTTTATTCTCTTGATATTCTTTGCTGAAAAGCATATCTAGATATGCTCAGTAGCTGTTGATTGGTTGCTGCACATAGAAGCCTCATGTGATTGGCTCACCATGTGCATTGATTTTTCTTCAACTAAGGATATCTAAAAAATGAAGCAAAATAAATAATAGAATTGTAATGTTATTTAAATTTGTATTCTCTATCTGAATCATGAAAGATTTTGGGTTTAGTGGCCCTTTAAAGGGACATAATACTCACTTGAAAGTGATGCAGCATAAATGTAAAAACCTGACATGAAAATTTCACCTGAACAACTATGTAAAAAGGGAAAATATTTAACCTCAAAATGTCATCAGTTCACCAGAGTAAGTGATCTGTGGACAGTTGCTGTTCAGGTTCAAGTTGACCCCCCCCCCAAAAAAAAATAAAAAATAAACAATAGCCAATAAATATCAGCAGTGCTGTTAAAATCTTGTGAGATTTCATGGTAAACTTCCTTTAACAAAATAGGAAATTATTAACAACTGTGCCCTCGTGTGCTAGATGCACAATCCCTTGCAAGTCCTAGGTCTAGCATCCTGATTGGCTTTTAAAAAGGGACATGAACCCCAATTGTTCTTTCATTTACTTTCAAATGTATTTCTTTTATTAAATTTGCTTCATTTTCTTGGTATTGTTTGCTGAAGGAGCAGTAATGCGCTACTGGGAGCTTCCGGAACATATCTAGTCAGCCAATGATAAGACACAAATGTGTGCAGCCACCAATCACCAGCTTGCTTTCAGTAGTGCAGGATTTGTACATATTTATTTTAGCAAACAAAACCAAGAGAATAAAGTGTATTTAAAAATAGAAGTAAATTTAAAAGTGTCATAAAATTCCATGCTCTGAATCATGCAAGTTTCCTTTTTGACTTTCCTATACTTTTAAAGTCTCTTTACAGTGGGGTGTGAATACTTAGGAAATATCTTCCTTTTTTACATAGAGATGCTCAGGTGATATTTTCTAGTCAGCTTTTTACAGCTATGCGGGAGCCCCTGGGAGTTCGAAGTAACGGGAAGGGGACTTGATCGTTGGAGGAATTAGGCCTAGTGTGTGATTGGTTGGGAGCCTGTAAAGGGGCGGGCTTAGCACGCGCTGTTACGCTTTTAAGGAAAGAGCGGGAGAATCTGTCATCAGATTATTTATCAAATTTATGTGGAAAGTGCTTGTTTTGTAGAATTACTTGTGATGGCGCAGTTTGATGCTATTTTCGACCAACTTAAGTTGGAAGCTGCTAAAATGGGCCCTACCTGGCTCGAGGATAAGTTACGTCCCTTGTTTGGTCCTGATATCGAACCGAAGGATGATATGGAGGACGCTGCTTCGAGACCCGTGAGGCGTTCGAGGCCCCCAGTTCGCTTGGATCCGGAGTCGGAGGGGAGTAATGGCGGACGGAGAAGACCCAGCCCCAGTCCGGGGTTAAAGGCGGCCGTGAGGAAGAAGTCAAGTTCTAGTTCAGGAAGTCGGCAGGCCAGAGCTGAGGTCGCGGATACTGGTATGCTGTCTGGAAGCATTAGTTCCCTACCGGAGCAAGTTGAAGTGCCTCTAAAGAAGGGTGATTCTTTGCCTAAGGGTAAGACGGCCAATTGAGGCCAAAAAGTGGTATTTAAGGGGAAGAGGCAAGTTAGTAAAGGTAACGGCCCGCCGAGGCCTAGTTTATCGAGTGGTGATAAGGAGCAAGTGAGTGGCGGTAGGTTAGGAAGTGTTCTAGTGAAAAAGAGGGGTGAGGAATTGAAGGTGTCAGGTTCGACTGTGCTGTCTCAGGCGGTTGAGGAGCAGTTACATAATGTTTCAAAAACGGCCCAGATTTCAAGGCCTAGTAGCAATTTTGAGGAACAGGCTTATCGAGTGTTAGATGAGAGGGTGGAAGGGGTCGAAGTCAGTGAGAGTCAGCATGATACAGAGATTGATAACGGCGTTGGGGAATTAGCCTTATATTTAGATTCTTCTGAGGAGGATTTTGTTCCGCCTTCTCCCAGTGTAGTTAACCCCCTTCGCCAGTTTAGACCGACAGTCAGGGTATCGAGTGATTTGGTTTTAAGGGGTGAGTTAAGAAATTTGAGGGGTGGGAATGTTGATGTGGTTGAAAATTTACCTGTTTCTAATAATGTTTTTCTTTTAGAAGGGAATGAGATTGGGTCACGGCCTGAGAATTCTCTGGGTTTCTTGGTGGTGGGAAATGACGGCCTAAGTGGGGAAGCTTATGGTCTTCAGGAATCCTGGACGGAAAATATCAGGCTTGATATGGAGGACGGCGTTCCGGGGGCGGAACGTTTTAATGCAAGGGGAGAAGAAGCAGGGGTGAGTACGGCCAACAATTTTAATTTTGGTCATCAGGGTTTGATGGGACGGAGGCATATCAATACATTTCATAGCTCGGTTAATTCTGTTCAACGTCCAAACAGGTCTGGGATTGGGAGAATACAAGGTAGAGGTAGACAACGCAAGAGGTATGGGGATTTAAGGGGCGAAGGGTTCGAGGTTTCATCTGCTAAGAGGGGTAAGGATGTTTTAGTGGATAGTAGGTTGGGTATGTCTACGGCTAGTAGGGGCATTGGAATGTGGGCACCTTCAGGGGGTTTGTCACATGTTTCTGTTTTGCAGGCTGAAAAAGGTCAACAGTTGATGGCTAATACGGAACCCAGGACTACTGGGTTCCAGAACATAGAAAAGGTTATGGCTGCATCTCAAGGGGATCAGTCTGCAGCGGCTCAGGATCTTAGGACAGGTAATGAGGGATATGGGGCTGTGAATCTGAATGTGGCGGTTGAAACAGTTGGTGTGCATGCTGATCCTTTATCAATAACTGTTGTAGCGGGTTTAAGGGACTTGTTAGCCAAGTTAGAAGGTGCTAAAGTTTAGGGGGGAGTCGCCAATTTGTGGGTTCCTCTTGGATCTGCCCCTCAAAATGGGGTATTAGGGATTGCTGGTGTGGGAACAAAAGATGTAGGGTCAGTATCCCAATCTCAAGTAGTTGGTTTGTCTCAGTCAAAAGTGGCTAATGTCGATAATAAAGTGTCTGGTGGTCCTGAGCTTAAAATTGCTGACACGGCTTTGGCCAGGTCTTGTTTATGTTCTATTGGGCCTTTGGGTATGCACTTGACGGTTGAGTTAAGGGAGAAGATATGCAAGAGAGAGTTTATTGAATTATTTTCTCTCCTCCCCCTTGACCAGTCTTTTGAGATACCTGAAGACTCAAAAAAGGATGCTTCCAAGAAGGAGGAGGAGGAGAGGAAGAAACGATACAGAAAATCACCAAAAACATTTACTAACTGGTTTCAGGCTTTTGTTATTTATGCCAGTGTATTTGCTGGTAAGTTCCCTGATCAAGGCGCAGCACTCTTTTGTTATTTAGATGAAATAGCCGCTGCTCAGAGAACATATGGGGGTATGGCTTGGTGGGTTTATGATGAACAATTTAGACAACGTTTGTCGGTCAAGCCTGAGATGAAATGGGATAACCGTGATATGGGCCTTTGGCTAAAAGTGATGACCCCGTTAAGGTCTTCGCAGCCTTTTCGCGGGGGAAGTTTTGCAAATGGGGATTGGCTTGTAAATTCAGACATGAATGCTCAGGGTGTGGGGGATCCCACCCTTCCATCAAGTGTTTCAAAAAGAACAAATTGGGAGGAACCCAGGAGCTACCTGAAAAAGGGATTAACTCCGGTGAGGTTAAGCGGGATGGAGCTGTGGCTCGTACTCTACGCTAAACAGAAGGGCTTTGGTGAAAAAGCCTTGTTATTGCTGCATGGTTTCGAGTTTGGTTTTAGAATCCCATCTTCAGGGGGTGTTGTTCATTACAGGGGTAACCTTAAGTCTGCTAGGGAATGGCCAGATGTTGTTAGGAGTAAGCTCGAGAAGGAGGTTTCTTTGGGTCGAATGGCAGGTCCTTTTAAAGTTTCTCCTATCCCCCATTTGCGTATTTCACCCTTGGGTGTGGTTCCTAAAAAGGAACCTGGTAAATTTCGTCTTATTCACCACTTATCTTTTCCAAAGGGTGGGTCTGTGAATGATGATATTCCGGATGAATTATCGTCTGTGTCTTATACATCATTTGATATGGCAGTTAATCTGGTTAGAGAGGCTGGTCAATTTGCTTTAATGGCTAAAGTGGATATTGAGGCAGCCTTTCGGTTACTTCCGGTTCATCCCTCTTCCCATTATCTATTGGGTTGTTGTTTTGATGGTTTTTTCTATATTGACCTTTGCCTCCCGATGGGTTGTTCTATTTCTAGTTCTGTTTTAGTTCCTTTTTAGAATGGGTTGTTAAATTTAAGTCAGGATTCTCTTCTGTAGTTCATTATTTGGATGATTTTCTTTTTGTTGGTCCTCCTGATTCGGATGTTTGTTTGAAGTTAAGGAATTGTTTTTATTTGATGGCATCTGAATTTGGGGTTCCTATTGCAATGGAAAAGTCTGAGGGTCCAGGTACGGCCCTTAAATTCTTGGGTATTACAATTGATTCCAAAAAAATGGAATGTAGGTTACCTTTGGAAAAGATTGTGGACTTGTCAGAAATGATTCAGCATTTTTTGGGGGTCCATAAGGTGACTCTGAGGGAAATGCAATCTCTGCTGGGAAAATTGAATTTTGCTTGCAGAATCCTTCCCTAGAAGAATGTCATTGGCTGCGTCTGGTGTTATTAAGCCTCATCATTTTGTAAGGATTAAAAAAGGCCACAAGGATGATTTGAAAGTTTGGTTGGAGTTCCTTAAAAATTTTAATGGAGTTGCAATCTTTATGGAAGCTAGGATCTCTAATGTTGATTTGGATTTGATAACAGATGCAGCTGCTGGTGTTGGTTTCGGGGCTTATTTTCAGGGTCATTGGTGTGCAGAGGTGTGGCCTCAAGAATGGGTGGGGTTGGGTTTAACTCGGAACCTAGTCTTTCTTGAATTATTTCCAATTCTGGTGGCTTTGTTTGTGTGGGAAGTTGATTTGGTGAATAAATCCATATTGTTCCACACGGATAATATGGGCGTTGTTTCTGCTATTAATTCATTATCTGCATCATCATTGCCAGTTTTGCGTTTATTGAGAGTACTGGTCTTGAAATGTTTAAGTATGAATGTTTTTGTCAGGGCAAAGCATATCCCTGGTAAGCTTAATTTGATAGCAGATTCTTTTTCTCGTTCACAGTGGTGTCGTTTTCGAGAGCTGGCTCCTCAGGCGGATGTAGCTGGAGCGAAGTTTCCGGACCAACTTTGGAAGCTTGGGATGGAGGATTGGCTGAATTAATTAAAAAGTCTTTGGCTCCAGGTACTTGGGTGTCCTATGTATCAGTTTGGAGGGAATGGGAAATGTGGTTATGTCAGGCTGAAATCAAAGAAGGGTCTGATGATGTCACGGGTTGCTTATTGGAATGGATGTGGCATTGGGGAACCTTGGGCTTTTCACCATCTAATATGGAGAAAAGATTGGCGGCCCTAGCTTTTAGATTCTGTTTATTAGGCCTGCCTGACATTACAAAGGTTTTTTGGGTACGTCAAGTCCTTAAAGGTTTGAAGAAAAAGGCAAAGGTTAGAGATAAGAGAAGGCCTATTACATTTTCTTTACTTGAAAAAATTTAGGTAGTATTGGCTGATGTTTGTGCATCAACATTCAAAGTAATTTTGTTTAGAACGGCCTTTGTATTGGCCTTTTTTGGGGCTTTTAGGCTTTCTGAATTGGTAAGCCCTAGCAGGAAAGTTTCTGGAGGTTTACAAAAAGAAGATGTAATATGGAACGAGAGCAGGGTTGAAATCTTACTGAGAAGTAGTAAAACAGATATCTATGGGAAAGGCAAGAATATAGTGCTGTTCCCTAGCGGTGGAGAGATATGTCCTTGTCAGGTAATGATGCATTATGGGTCCATAAGGCCTTTGCAAGATGGCCCTTTGTTGGTTCATTCAGATGGTTCCTTTTTGTCACAGTATCAATTTAGAGCCATTCTGAAGGGTTCAATTGTTTTATTGGGTTTTAATCCATTAGAGTTCGGGTCTCATTCATTCTGTATAGGAGCTGCTTAGGTCTCAGAGAGGATATAGTGAAAAAGATTGGTAGATGGGGTTCAAGTCATTATAAATCTTATGTTAGACCTGATTTGAGGGTTTAAAAAAAAAAAAAATTGTTGAATAGAGTGAATGTTTTGGAATGCTTGAACTGAAATCATCCTGAATACTTTCTTTATTTATTTTATTTCAGGTGTGAGGATCGTATGGGTGATGGGGCATTCATTTATATACTGGGCCAATGCTGAGGCCATTAAGAAAATGGGCGGCCTTCAGCTCGGGTGTCCAGTTGGTCAATGGGAGGTCAAATGGTTTGGGATTAGGGGTATGTGCTGGGAACTTCTGTTTCCAGTGTTTTTAGATTACAGCAAGGTTTTTCATCACCCGGATGTTTTGATATTGCATTTGGGGGGGAATGATTTGGGTATGATTCCTCAAAAAGAATTAGTGAGAAGAATTAAGAGGGATTTGGGCAATATAAAAGAGCTTTATCCCGGAATAAAAATAGTCTGGTCCCAGATTACTCCCCGACTGGTTTGGAGATCAGCGTGGGATTATGATAGGTTGGAAAAAAGCCGCAAGAAAGTTAACAAAATAGTTAGCTCTTTCGTAAGAAGGTTGGGGGGGGTGTTGTTTTCCACCCAGATTTCGAAGTGGAAGGGGCTGAGGAATTCTATCTAAAAGATGGTGTACACTTTAATCAATTTGGGCTGCAGCTATTTCTTTTTGATATAAAAGAAGCGTTGGGCAAAATTTTGGGTTTGGCGGGACTGGGCTGTTCGGTCAGTCCAGTCGGTGGTGGGGGTTCTAGTTCCCAGACAAATATGGTAAGCAATATGGCCAAGTGATTTGGAGGATTTTAAGTAGTTGCCTCTCCATGGGGTGAGCGGGCAACTGGTTTTATAGGGGCAAGGGGTTCCCTATTAAAGTGTAGGTTTCCTTGGACGGACTCAACGGGGATATAGTTGAGTCCAGTTTTTGAATAACGGCCATCTTGTTTTGTGGGTTTGGGAACTAGCACCGCTGTGGGGAATTTACAGTTTGATTTGGAATGTTATTTATGAACATCAGGTATGTTCTGTTAAATGTTTGGAAATATTTATTATACAATATTTAACTTATGTTATTAATAAAATGGCTGCGGCCAATTTTTATACCAAAGTTGTGTGTAACTCTTATTTATAGCAATTAAGTTATTTAATAAATGTTATAAGGTTAGGCCGGGGATTGACGACTTTAAAGGTCAGGGAGCCCCTAGGAGTTCGAAGTAACGGGAAGGGGACTTGACCGTTGGAGGAATTAGGCCTAGTGTGTGATTGGTTGGGAGCCTGTAAAGGGGCGGGCTTAGCATGCGCTGTTACGCTTTTAAGGAAAGAGCGGGAGAATCTGTCATCAGATTATTTATCAAACTTATGTGGAAAGTGCTCCCTCCCTCCCTAATTTTGTTTTCCTTCCTTGTTTCGTGTTCGTCGCAGCAAGGCGGGGGTGCTAGTTCCCAGACAAATATGGTAAGCAATATGGCCAAGTGATTTGGAGGATTTTAAGTAGTTGCCTCTCCATGGGGTGAGCGGGCAACTGGTTTTATAGGGGCAAGGGGTTCCCTATTAAAGTGTAGGTGTCCTTGGACGGACTCAACAAGGATATAGTTGAGTCCAGTTTTTGAATAACGGCCATCTTTTTTTGTGGGTTTGGGAACTAGCACCGCTGTGGGGAATTTACAGTTTGATTTGGAATGCTATTTATGAATATAAGGTATGTTCTGTTAAATGTTTGGAAATATTTATTATACAATATTTAACTTATGTTATTAATAAAATGGCTGCGGACAATTTTTATACCAAAGTTGTGTGTAACTCTTATTTATAGCAATTAAGTTATTTAATAAATGTTATAAGGTTAGGCCGGGGATTGACGACTTTAAAGGTCATGCATCACTTTCATGTGCTTCAACATTTGTGTATCATGTCACTTTAAAGCTAAAGCTGTATAGAAACAAAATTAAAACTAAAGGTGAACATACTATGGCAAAATACAGCCTGCTTGTAACAGAAACTAAACTAAAAAATGTTTTAAAACAAAATGCAATTGTGATGCAATTACTTGCTAAGATCTGTGTTTTGATTGAATTGTCCTTATTTTATACACATTTTGGCTTTATTAATAGGTGATTTCTGAAGTATACTACTATGCAAAAGTTTTAGACTGGTGTGAAAAAATGCTGTAAAGCAAGAGTGCATTAAAAAAAAAATAGAAATGTTAATAGTTTATTTTTATCAATGAAAAAATCTAAATCAAATATTTGGGCTAGATTACGAATGGAACCCAGTAAGGGTTCTCACTAAGACGTTAAATTTGCTAGAAGTGAACTTTTGCACACGTCGGGAAGCGCGTATATTACATGTCAAAAATAAAAAATTTGTGCACAAGCACATAACATAATGCACGCAAAAAAATTGATCTTTGAAAATTGTGAACGCATTAACATATTCCCTCATAGACTTTAATAGAGCACAAAAAGTGGAAAAACCCGACATGAAATATGAATTTTTCACATTTCAATGTTCTTCACATAGCAGAATATGTTCTATTTATTCTTAAATACATATTTCTATATATTTCTGATAATTTTTGTAAAATATTTAGCTATACATATATAAATAAATATATATAAATATATCATTATATATAGGTATAGATATACAATTGCAATTATATAAGAATAGCTATTTAAAATAATTAAAACATATTTCCCTAAGTGAAGAAGATTGGAATGTGAAATATTTACAGTCAATACACTGTCAAACACTTTATTAAATATGAATATTGCATAAATATGATTATATCTATATATGTATACATACGTATTTATGTGTAGGCATATAGAGCTAGATTACATTAAGCCTTGTCTATTCAATGGATATTGATTGGATGTGTTTTCCTCAAGCATTACTTTTTGGAATTTTGCGATATATATATAAACTGAAAAACATCAAATATATATATAAAAAAATTATTTAGGAATAAATAGAACATATTCTGCTATGTAAAGACCATTGGAAAGTGAAAAATTCATATCTCTGGTTGGTTTAGTGCTCTTGGTAAAACACAATTGGATTTTCATGCAAGTAAAGGTGTTAATTTTTTCTCACTTTTTGCTCTCCATTGAAGTTTATAGGGGACTATGTTAATGTATACTAATAGGAAGTAACCAATGGCACTACTCAAGTGAAATAGATCTACATACCCATTATAATTCCACTGTATTGATAGGGTGTGGGTGCTGTGTATAGTTAACTAAATTACTAACAGAGAGAGGAAAGTATACACTTCTAGCACTCCTAGATCAAGAAGTAAATACAATCTAAATGTTTGTCACTGGCTATTCCTGCAGGAATAGATAAAGAACAAGATTGATTAAAATATAACTTTTATTGGGTAAATTATAGGATAAATGCTTAAAAACACACTTAGGTACCGACTGTGTGAGATATGTCCCAACTAGTATTGCTTGATTCAGTATATTATTAGAAACACTGTTCTATATCAGAGTAAAGTACATTCAAAAGTGTTAAGAGTACGCCATCCACTATAAGGTATTGCAGTAAAATGATACCTCCTAGTATGGTACTACTGTATTCAGTTAATTGTAATATGCACAGTGGTGTACCAAATGTTATCTCACTTTGATTCAAAAGTAATAGTGGATAGAGAAGATGATTAGTTTGTGTTGTTAAGAGTCCAAAGATAGAAGGTAATAGTATTGTGTGGCCTTCTTAAGTATCAGTTTGCATCTATGTAGAGAAATGCTGCTACCTGAAAAGGATAGTAGCAGAATTGTATTTAATGAAACAAACTTATTATGTCAATAGCTAAATTGCTATATGCTGTTGTATAGTAGGCTACCCAGATATATGGGGTGTTGCTTGTGTGTAAATTGTTTAAATAGCACATACAGTTAATAACAACAGTGGATGCTAGTTTGCATTATTCACAATATAATTCCTGTATGTGTCTGACTGCAAGTTACTCTGCGACAGCCAGAATTGCTATGCTCAGCTGAGTGGTTATATCTACCACGTTACCACTTATATTATTAATGTGACAATTGTTTCATCCTTATAATTTTGGATGTGCTGACATGATACTGGTGTAATGGCTGAGTAATCTAAAATATTAAATATATACCCGGTGATTGAGGTATGGCAAAATATGCAATATGCTGGAACAATACTATGTTCTGACAACAACAGTTATAAAGCTCTGTCGTGCCACTTTCAGTGTATCTATTTTTGACAACACAATGTTAGATGATATTCAAAATAGAGTGTATTAGATGCTGTCGATGCCACTAAAATAAGTAGCAGATGAGCTTGATCATTCGATACAGTTCTTACACAATGTTAAGTCAGTGCTTATGTGACATATACTAATTCTTGATAATCAGTATGCATAAACCACTAAAATCGTGGCTTAGGCTAATGCAAGAGGTTGAAGTGGGATTAGACAGCTGGCTTGTAGCTACATGTTAATGTGTTCACAATATTTGAAGTCCGGCATTTTATGCACGTCAGGATAGTGCAAACTTTCTATTTTTAACTTGTAATAAGCGCACAACCCAACGCATGCAAAAAGCTTATTTCTATCGAAGATAATGCGCAAGCGGGACTGTTAATTTGCGCACCACTCTAGCCCATAGTTAGGTGAATGATTAAACAATTATACAAAAAAGGTGCTAATGATCATCAATTTAAAGGGATATGAGACCCACATTTTTTCTTTCATGATTCAAATAGAATTCATGTTTGAACAATATTTCAATGTACTTCTATTATCAATTTTGCTTCATTCTCTTGGTATCCTTAGTTGAAGGAGCAGCAATGCACTACTTGGAGCAATGCACTATTGTAAGCCAATAAAAAAGAGGCAAATATGTGTAGCCACCAATCAGCAGCTTGCACCAAGTTTCTTAGTCTACATAGGTAAACTGTTCAATACTAAGAAAATGAAGCAAATTAGATAATAGAAGTAATTGGAACAGGCAACGTTGAGGACCATAGACACAGTGGTCAGCCAAGGAAACTTAGTGCTGTAGATGAAAGATGCATCAGGCTTACTTCCCTTTGCAATCGGAAGATGTCCAGCAGTGCTATTAGCTCAAAATTGGCAGACCGCTGCTCCATAACTTATCTGATAGTAGATGAAGAAGTAACAGTGATATACAAATCACTGTGCTTCTATAGGAGGCGCTAACAGAGGTATGGTATATATAATATAATTCCCTATATATGCAACTGATGTGATGTAATAACAATAAGTACAATGGTGTAATAAGAATAAAATTGGGCAAATAATGCGCAATTGACAAATATGAGTAAAACAATAAAACAATATAACCATAAAATAGAAAAAATAAAAAGATATATAAACCAGCCAAACAAAGCCGGAGAAACAGTCCAAAGGGAGTCTTCAACTTCCCAAAGCTGGATAGGCAGCTCTCTGTGGTCACCCAAGGTGATGATGTACTTCTGTAGAGATGAGATAAAAACAAACACAGAGGCACCACATGTGTAGGTCAATAAAACCAAAGAAATCCAAACAGAGACAGAATAAGGGTACTCACAAACAGGGCGGCACTCTGCTGTGCCAGCAGAGACAGGCTGGTATTTGCAGCAAACCAGCTGGCTGTGTGACAGGTCTGTACCGGATGTAGTCAGCACTGGAGTTCGCTGCTTGTGTAGCCTCTATCCGATGTTCCCAGAGTGTTGTTTCTCCTCAGCTGGAGCTGCACTGGAGCAGGGGGGGGGGGGTGAACTGCCCTTAGGTTACTGAAATGGAGACTACCACAACAACACCAGACTGATGTAAAAGTAAAAAAATCAGTATTTTATTATACACAATAAAAATACCAAAGGTATTACAATTTTACAGCTGGGTGTGTGAAATAAAAATCTTCCCACAAAGAGTGCAATAGCAACGCGTTTCTCGGGTGGACCCCGTTTCCTCAGGCTTGTGTGCTCTAAGTGTGTGTGTATGCCCTTTAAATAGGGATCAGTAACCTCATGTTTCCATGTCCCTCCCCTTCCTTCTAGTAAATTGTCCAATCGGATCCTTCCTTTCCAAAACGCCCAGTTGTTGATATAGTTAAAAAATAAAATTTATATTAACTGTGCGATTGTTAACTGTAAATCGATGTTATTAATTATTTGCAAAGATGAAGTGAATATGTTAGTGGGTGGTGATAATAAATGTTACCGATCGTCACTGAAAGGGATAAGCGTGAGTGTAAACTACTTTAATATATGTTTTCTTATTGGCCAATGATTGCCTTTCATTTAAGGGGCTTGTCTTGTTAGCCAATAGTATCATTAAATCAAGAGGGCTCTGTCTTTGACTCTTAGCAACCGGATAATGTGTAGTGGTAATTGTTCCTGGTTACAGAATCCCAGGAATGCCGGGTATATCACATGATCATGCTAGCCCTTATCTACGATTGGCACAAATTACGAGCTTCTAAGTGACGTATAGTCACATGGCCAATGATATAGTAGATGGCATATAGTAACATGGCCAATTGGACCCGTATGTAATTCAGGGTTATGTATGTGAGTGTGTAGCGTCGATCCGACACCGCCCCCAATTTTTAAAAATCCAATTGGAGACGAGCAATAAACAAAGACTATGTGTCATCAATAAACAAAAGCTATGTGTCAGACCGCCTATGCATATTGCAAGGCAGGTACAAAAAGACAGTGGAAAGTTGTAACTATGGAGATATCTACCTACGTAAAAATCTAAACATAGTGCAATTGGTGCTAAAGTTAAAAACACTAACTGCCATTACAGTATATAGTGTAATGAATTTTGCAAATCCGTATGGTGACCTAAATGCCTATAATAATCTAAATACTGTAGTTATTATACTCAGATGACACGGTAATTTAAAATGTCATCCCTTGAATAATTGTTAAGGTGCCTGAATATAATGAAAGGATGTGATTAAATGTGCCTCTCAGGACACCTAGTGTATAGTGAAATATGGTCCTATCTTAAATAAAATGTGATAGTAGTGATAAAAAATGTGACTGTGAGGAATTAGAATACTTTAAGTGAAATTCTAAATAATGTAATAAAGTGGAGCGTATGTTATGTGTGAATAAGTATTTGGGAGCGTGTATATAACTGTATGTGGTGATATGAAGTAATATGTGGTAAAAAATAATAGACACTTATATATTTATACTTCATATCACCACATACAGTTATATACACGCTCCCAAATACTTATTCACACATAACATACGCTCCACTTTATTACATTATTTAGAATTTCACTAAATAATGTTGTTAGAACAACACTCTGGGAACATTGGATAGAGGCTACACAAGCAGCGAACTCCAGTGCTGACTACATCCGGTACAGACCTGTCACACAGCCAGCTGGTTTGCTGCAAATACCAGCCTGTCTCTGCTGGCACAACAGAGTGCCGCCCTGTTTGTGAGTACCCTTATTCTGTCGCTGTTTGGATTTCTTTGGTTTTATTGACCTACACATGTGGCGCCTCTGTGTTTGTTTTTATCTCATCTCTACAGAAGTCCATAACTTATCTGCCT
This sequence comes from Bombina bombina, assembly GCF_027579735.1. NCBI lineage: Eukaryota > Metazoa > Chordata > Amphibia > Anura > Bombinatoridae > Bombina > Bombina bombina. Next base: position 1,035,494,108 of record NC_069503.1, on the reverse strand, counting down.
GCTCTGAGGCGGCGGACAGAAATCATCCCGATCAAATACGATCGGGTTGATTGACACCCCCTGCTAGCGGATAATCTGCAGGGGGCGGCATTGCACCAGCAGTTCACAAGGCAGGATACACATGTAGTCCCTTAGGTAGACTTCTCTGATTTCCTTTGGGGCATCACGCTGAGGATGCATCTGCACTGAGACTTTTCTTTTCTTTTTGGGAACAGCACCGAAACGTCATGCTAATTTCCCCATTTTAACATGGAGTATTAAAAATTATTTTTTGCCTTAAAGACCAGTGAGTGCAGTCTTTTTCTGGAATCATATATATATATATTGGACATGTGCATTTGTTTTCGGAAGAACCAAAGAAAGTAATGAAAATTACATTTTCGTTATTTTCTTTGCATTACGGAAAACTTGCATGAACGAAAGCAAAAGAAAATGGTTGATGCTGTTTATGATGCAAGCAAGCATTATCCAATGAATGTCAACCAGTAAAGAGCAGCAGAATAGAGTGACAGTTGGAAGCCTGTAATGTTTTCTAGCCAACCAGCATTTTCAGGGGAGGTAGAGAAGTCAAAAGGCAAATGTAACTTATTGCACAGCTGCCCAGAGGCTCCAACTGCTTTATTCTTCACTGTGTTAGCAGCATAGCAGTTGCCAGTTACTTTGTGTCTTTGCCCCCTCACTGAGAGACATATTATAGAATATATAGATATAGCATTAGCTTCATTAGTAATCGGCATTGCAATAGCTTGCTTTTTGGATCCTGTCTGCTTCTGAGAAAGAGATTGCAATATATTATTTATTTATTTATTTATTTATTTATTAATTAACCCCTTAACGACCGAGGACGTGCAGGGTACGTCCTAAAAAAAAGGCAGTTAACGCCTGAGGACGTACCCTGCACGTCCTCGGTGTGGAAAGCAGCTGGAAGCGATCCTGCTCGCTTCCAGCTGCTTTCTGGTTATTGCAGTGATGCCTCGATATGGAGGCATCCTGCAATAACCTTAAATGGCCATCCGATGCAGAGACAGCCACTCTGTGGCCCTCTCTGCACCGGACATCGATGGCCGGTATCGTTGGTGGGTGGGAGCGGACTTGGGAGGCGGGTGGGCGGCCATCGATGCGCAGTGTAATGTGCAGGGGGGCGGGATCGGGGGCAGGACCAATGGGGGCGTGCATGGGAGCGCGCGCGTGCATGGGGGGCGGCGGGCGGGCGAGTGCATGGGGCGGGAGCGGGAGGGAACACCTACACTACAGAAAAAAAATCTGAAAATAACTATAATAAATATGAAAAAAAATATTGTAAAGTATCTAAGTGATCTGCAAGTGGTGGGAGGTTGGTCGGGGGAAGCTACACTACAAAAAAAAATTACTTTTTTTTACTAAACCAAGATGGCACCCACTAAGGCAGAGGGGGAGGGTTAGAGAGCTGTTTGGTGGGGGATCAGTGAGGTTGGGGGCTAAGGAGGATCCTACAAAGCAGCATATGTAAATATGCTAAAAAAAAAAACAAACTAAAAAAAAACAAATATACCTTTTATTTTAGTACTGGCAGAGTTTCTGACAGTACTTAAGATGGTGGGGACAATTGTGGGGTGGGGGAGGGAAGAGAGCTGTTTGGGAGGGATCAGGGGGTCTGATGTTTCAGGTGGGAGGCTGAGCTCTACACTAAAGCTAAAATTAACCCTGTAAACTCCCTACAAGCTACATAATTAACCCCTTCACTGCTAGCCATAATACACGTGTGATGTGCAGCGGCATTTAGTGGCCTTCTAATTACCAAAAAGCAAAGCCAAAGCCATATATGTCTGCTATTTCTGAACAAAGGGGATCCCAGAGAAGCATTTACAACCATTTGTGACATAATTGCACAACCTGTTTGTAAATGATTTCAGTGAGAAACCTAAAATTGTGAAAAATTTAACTTTTTTTTTTTATTTGATCGCATTTACGGTGAAATGGTGGCATGAAATATACCAAAATGGGCCTATATCAATACTTGGAGTTGTCTACTACACTACACTAAAGCTAAAATTACCCCAAAAAGGTCACCTATATGCTCCCTAATTAACCCCTTCACTGCTGGGCATAATACACGTGTGGTGCGCAGTGGCATTTAGTGGCCTTCTAATTACCAAAAAGCAACGCCAAAGCCATATATGTCTGCTATTTCTGAACAAAGGGGATCCCAGAGAAGAATTTACAACCATTTATGCCATAATTGCACAAGCTGTTTGTAAATAATTTCAGTGAGAAACCAAAAGTTTGTGAAAAAAATTGTGAAAAAGTGAACGATTTTTTGTATTTGATAGCATTTGGCGGTGAAATGGTGGCATGAAATATACTAAAATGGGCCTAGATCAATACTTTGGGATGTCTTCTAAAAAAATATTTACATGTCAATGGATATTCAGAGATTCCTGAAAGATATTAGTGTTCTAATGTAACTAGCGCTAGTTTTGAGAAAAAAAAAATGGTTTGGAAATAGCAAAGTGCTACTTGTATTTATGGCCCTATAACTTACAAAAAAGCAAAGAAGATGTAAACATTGGGTATTTCTAAACTCAGGACAAAATTTAGAAACTTTTTAGCATGGGTATTTTTTGGTGGTAGTAGATATGTAACAGATTTTGGGGGTCAAAGTTAGAAAAAGTGATTTTTTCCATTTTTTCCTCATATTTTATAAAAAAAATTATAGTAAATTATAAGATATGATGAAAATAATGGTATCTTTAGAAAGTCCATTTAATGACGAGAAAAACGGTATATAATATGTGTGGGTACAGTAAATGAGTAAGAGGAAAATTACAGCTAAACACAAACACAGCAAAAATTTAAAAATAGCCTTGGTGCCAAACGGTTAGAAAATGTAAAAGTGCTGTGGTCATTAAAGGGATAAAGGGCCACTAAACCCAAAATCTTTCTTTCCTGATTCAGATAGAGAATACAATTTTAAACAAGATTACAATTTACTTCTATTATTTATTTTGCTTCATTTTTTTAGATAACCTTAGTTGAAGAAAAAGCAATGCACATGGGTGAGCCAATCATACGAGGCTTCTATGTGCAGAAACCAATCAGCAGCTACTGAGCATATCTAGATATGCTTTTCAGCAAAGAATATCAAGATAATAAAACAAATTAGATAATAGAAGAAAATTAGAAATATGTTTAAAATTGATTTCTCTTTCTAAATCATGAAAGAAAAAAACATAATTTATGTAAGAACTTACCTGATAAATTCATTTCTTTCATATTAGCAAGAGTCCATGAGCTAGTGACGTATGGGATATACATTCCTACCAGGAGGGGCAAAGTTTCCCAAACCTCAAAATGCCTATAAATACACCCCTCACCACACCCACAAATCAGTTTAACGAATAGCCAAGAAGTGGGGTGATAAGAAAAAAGTGCGAAAGCATAAAAAATAAGGAATTGGAATAATTGTGCTTTATACAAAAAAATCATAACCACCACAAAAAAGGGTGGGCCTCATGGACTCTTGCTAATATGAAAGAAATGAATTTATCAGGTAAGTTCTTACATAAATTATGTTTTCTTTCATGTAATTAGCAAGAGTCCATGAGCTAGTGACGTATGGGATAATGACTACCCAAGATGTGGATCTTTCCACGCAAGAGTCACTAGAGAGGGAGAAATAAAATAAAGACAGCCAATTCCGCTGAAAAATAATCCACACCCAAAATAAAAAGTTGAAATTATAAGCAGAAGATTCAAACTGAAACAGCTGCCTGAAGTACTTTTCTACCAAAAACAGCTTCAGAAGAAGAAAACACATCAAAATGGTAGAATTTAGTAAAAGTATGCAAAGAAGACCAAGTTGCTGCTTTGCAAATCTGATCAACCGAAGCTTCATTCCTAAACACCCAGGAAGTAGAAACTGACCTAGTAGAATGAGCTGTAATCCTTTAAGGCGGAGTTTTACCCGACTCGACATAAGCATGATGAATTAAAGACCAAGATGCCAAAGAAATGGCAGAAGCCTTCTGACCTTTCCTAGAACCGGAAAAGATAACAAATAGACTAGAAGTCTTTCGGAAATTCTTAGTAGCTTCAACATAATATTTCAAAGCTCTAACTACATCCAAAGAATGCAATGATTTCTCCTTATAATTCTTAGGATTAGGACATAATGAAGGAACTACAATTTCTCTACTAATGTTGTTAGAATTCACAACCTTAGGTAAAAATTTAAAAGAAGTTCGCAACACCGCCTTATTCTAATGAAAAATCAGAAAAGGAGACTCACAAGAAAGAGCAGATAACTCAGAAACTCTTCTGGCAGAAGAGATGGCCAAAAGGAACAAAACTTTCCAAGAAAGTAATTTGATGTCCAACGAATGCAGAGGTTCAAACGGAGGAGCTTGAAGAGCCCCCAGAACCAAATTCAAACTCCAAGGAGGAGAAATTGACTTAATGACAGGTTTTATACGAACCAAAGCTTGTACAAAACAATGAATATCAGGAAGATTAGCAATCTTTCTGTGAAAAAGAACAGAAAGAGCAGAGATTTGTCCTTTCAAGGAACTTGCAGACAAACCTTTATCCAAACCATCCTGAAGAAACTGTAAAATTCTCGGAATTCTAAAAGAATGCCAGGAAAAATGATGAGAAAGACACCAAGAAATATAAGTCTTCCAGACTGTATAATATATCTCCCTAGATACGGATTTACGAGCCTGTAACATAGTATTAATCACAGAGTCAGAGAAACCTCTTTGACTAAGAATCAAGCGTTCAATCTCCATACCTTTAAATTTAAGGATTTGAGATCCTGATGGAAAAAAGGACCTTGCGACAAAAGGTCTGGTCTTAATGGAAGAGTCCACAGTTGGCAAGAGGCCATCCGGACAAGATCCGCATACCAAAACCTGTGAGGCCATGCTGGAGCTACCAGCAGAACAAACGAGCATTCCTTCAGAATCTTGGAGATTACTCTTGGAAGAAGAACTAGAGGCGGAAAGATATAGGCAGGATGATACTTCCAAGGAAGTGACAATGCATCCACTGCTTCCGCTTGAGGATCCCTGGATCTGGACAGATACCTGGGAAGTTTCTTGTTTAGATGAGAGGCCATAAGATCTATATCTGGAAGTCAGCACATTTGAACAATCTGAAGAAAATCAACTGGGTGAAGAGACCATTCGCCCGGATGTAACGTTTGGCGGCTGAGATAATCCGCTTCCCAATTGTCTATACCTGGGATATGAACCGCAGAAACTAGACAGGAGCTGGATTCTGCCCATACCAGAATTCGAGATACTTCCTTCATAGCCAGAGGATTGTGAGTCCCTCCTTGATGATTGATGTATGCCACAGCTGTGACATTGTCTGTCTGAAAACAAATGAACGATTCTCTCTTTAGAAGAGGCCATGACTGAAGAGCTCTGAAAATTGCACGGAGTTCCAAAATATTGATCGGTAATCTCACCTCCTGAGATTCCCAAACCCCTTGTTCTGTTAGATACCCCCAAACAGCTCCCCAACCTGTCAGACTTGCATCTGTTGAAATTACAGTCCAGGTCGGAAGAACAAAAGAAGCCCCCTGAACTAAACGATGGTGATCTGTCCACCACCTCAGAGAGTGTCGTACAATCGGTGTTAAAGATATTAATTGAGATATCTTTGTGTAATCCCTGCACCACTGGTTCAGCATACAGAGCTGAAGAGGTCGCATGTAAAAACGAGCAAAGGGGATCGCGTCCGATGCTGCAGTCATAAGACCTAGAATTTCCATGCATAAAGCTACCGAAGGGAATGATCGTGACTGAAGGTTTCGACAAGCTGATATCAATTTTAGACGTCTCTTGTCCGTTAGTGACAGAGTCATGGACACTGAATCTATCTGGAAACCTAAAAAGGTTACCCTTGTCTGAGGAATCAATAAACTTTTTGGTAAATTGATCCTCCAACCATGATCTTGAAGAAACAATACAAGTCGATTCGTATGAGATTCTGCTAAATGTGAAGACTGAGCAAGTACCAAGATATCGTCCAAATAAGGAAATACCACAATACCCTGTTCTCTGATTACAGACAGAAGGGCACCGAGAACCTTTGTAAAAATTCTTGGAGCTGTAGCTAGGCCAAACGGCAGAGCCACAAACTGGTAATGCTTGTCTAGGAAAGAGAATCTCAGAAACTGAAAGTGATCTGGATGAATCGGAATATGCAGATATGCATCCTGTAAATCTATTGTGGACATATAATGCTCTTGCTGAACAAAAGGCAGGATAGTCCTTATAGTTACCATCTTGAATGTTGGTATCCTTACATAACGATTCAATATTTTTAGATCCAGAACTGGTCTGAAGGAATTCTCCTTCTTTGGTACAATGAAGAGATTTGAATAAAACCCCAGTCCCTGTTCTAGAACTGGAACTGGCATAATTACTCCAGCCAACTCTAGATCTGAAACACATTTCAGAAATGCTTGAGCCTTCGCTGGGTTTACTGGGACACGGGAAAGAAAAAATCTCTTTGCAGGAGGCCTTATCTTGAAGCCAATTCTGTACCCTTCTGAAACAATGTTCTGAATCCAAAGATTGTGAATGGAATTGATCCAAATTTCTTTGAAAAAACGTAATCTGCCCCCTACCAGCTGAGCTGGAATGAGGGCCGCACCTTCATGTGGACTTGGGAGCTGGCTTTGGTTTTCTAAAAGGCTTGGATTTATTCCAGACTGGAGATGGTTTCCAAACTGATACCGCTCCTGAGGATGAAGGATCAGGCTTTTGTTCCTTGTTGTGACGAAAGGAACGAAAACGATTATTAGACCTAAATTTACCTTTAGATTTTTTATCCTGTGGTAAAAAAGTTCCTTTCCCTCCAGTAACAGTTGAGATAATAGAATCCAACTGAGAACCAAATAATTTATTACCCTGGAAAGAAAGGGAAAGCAGAGTAGACTTAGAAGACATATCAGCATTCCAAGTTTTAAGCCATAAAGCTCTTCTAGCTAAGATAGCTAGAGACATATACCTGACATCAACTCTAATGATATCAATGATGGCATCACAAATAAAATTATTAGCATGTTGAAGAAGAATAATAATGCTATGAGAATTATGATCTGTTACTTGTTGCGCTAAAGCTTCTAACCAAAAAGTTGAAGCTGCAGCAACATCCGCTAAAGATATAGCAGGTCTAAGAAGATTACCTGAACACAAGTAAGCTTTTCTTAGAAAGGAATCAATTTTCCTATCTAAAGGATCCTTAAAGGAAGTACCATCTGCCGTAGGAATAGTAGTACGCTTAGCAAGAGTAGAGACAGCCCCATCAACCTTAGGGATTTTGTCCCAAAACTCTAATCTGTCAGATGGCACAGGATATAATTGCTTAAAACGTTTAGAAGGAGTAAAAGAATTACCCAAATTATTCCATTCCCTGGAAATTACTTCAGAAATAGCACCAGGGACAGGAAATACTTCTGGAATAACTACAGGAGATTTAAAAACCTTATCTAAACGTTTAGATTTAGTATCAGGAGGACTAGAATCCTCAATTTCTAATGCAATTAGGACTTCTTTGAGTAAAGAACGAATAAATTCCATTTTAAATAAATATGAAGATTTATCAGCATCAACCTCTGAGACAGAATCCTCTGAATCAGAAGAACCAATATCAGTATCAGAATGATGATGTTCATTTAAAAATTCATCTGAAAAATGAGAAGTTTTAAAAGACTTTTTACGTTTACTAGAAGGAGGAATAACAGACATAGCCTTCTTAATGGATTTAGAAACAAAATCTCTTATGTTATCAGGAACACTCTGAATATTAGATGTTGATGGAACAGCAACAGGTAATGTAACAGTACTAAAGGAAATATTATCTGCATTAACAAGTTTGTCATGACAAACAGTACAAACAACAGCTGGAGGAACAGATACCAAAAGTTTACAGCAGATACACTTAGCTTTGGTAGCTCCAGCACCCGGCAGCTATTTTCCAGAAGTATCTTCTGACTCAGCTTCAACGTGGGACATCTTGCAATATGTAATAGAAAAAACAACATATAAAGCAAAATTGATCAAATTCCTTAAATGACAGTTTCAGGAATGGGAAAAAAATGCCAGTGAATAAGCTTCTAGCAACCAGAAGCAAAAATTAATGAGACTTAAATAATGTGGAGACAAAAGTGACGCCAAAAATGACGCCACATCCAGAACGCCGACACTTTTGGCGCAAAAGAACGTCAAAAATGACGCAACTTCCGGCGACACGTATGACGCCGGAAACAGAAAATAATTTTTGCGCCAAAAAAGTCCGCGCCAAGAATGTTGCAATAAAATGAAGCATTTTCAGCCCCCGCGAGCCTAACAGCCCACAGGGAAAGTCAAATTTTTAAGGTAAGAAAAAAATGAATTATTCATATGCATTATCCCAAATATGAAACTGACTGTCTGAAATAAGGAATGTTGAACATCCTGAGTCAAGGCAAATAAATGTTTGAATACATATATTTAGAACTTTATATAAAAAGTGCCCAACCATAGCTTAGAGTGTCACAGAAAATAAGACTTACTTACCCCAGGACACTCATCTACATGTAGTAGAAAGCCAAACCAGTACTGAAACGAGAATCAGTAGAGGAAATGGTATATATAAGAGTATATCGTCGATCTGAAAAGGGAGGTAAGAGATGAATCTCTACGACCGATAACAGAGAACCTATGAAATAGACCCCGTAGAAGGAGATCACTGCATTCAAATAGGCAATACTCTCCTCACATCCCTCTGACATTCACTGCACGCTGAGAGGAAAACCGGGCTCCAACCTGCTGCGGAGCGCATATCAACGTAGAATCTAGCACAAACTTACTTCACCACCTCCATAGGAGGCAAAGTTTGTAAAACTGATTTGTGGGTGTAGTGAGGGGAGTATTTATAGGCATTTTGAGGTTTGGGAAACTTTGCCCCTCCTGGTAGGAATGTATATCCCATACGTCACTAGCTCATGGACTCTTGCTAATTACATGAAAGAAATGTGGGTTTCATGTCCCTTTTTAACCCTTTTGTTGTTTAGCTAAGCAGCTGCTGACTTTGCACTTAGTATACATTAAGTTTCATTATACTACTACTTTTTCATAGATATTAACCCATTGTTTACTGAGAGTTGTGAAGCAGCAGTCAGTTTTATTAGTACTATTTAAACATTTTTTTACTTACTTATTGGACTTAAATATAGTATCGTAGTTTTTATAATACTTTAGTCTGAGTTCAAAACAAGTTAGTAGTTTTACATTTATATATGTATTAATATATATATATATATATATATATATATATATATATATATATATATATATACATACAACGTAGCAGGGATGTGCACTCTCACCTTGAAAACATCTACCAGGGTGCTAGTGAATAATTATAAACAGCATAAAAGAGACTTGCACTCACTGGATTTATATATATATATATATATATATATATATATATATATATATATATATATATATATATATATTAATATATATATTAACCCTTTTGTTGCATAGCTAAGCGGCTGTTAGCTTTGCACTTAATAGGGTGAGGAACATAGCGGCGGTGTTTGGATCCTGCTCTCCCACTCATGCACTTATCAGTACTTACCTACCTCCAATCCCATCTCTCTCCTTCTCCTCCTTTGAAGTCCTGTTCTCACCCCTCTCCCTCAGAGTGGCAGTCATCTATCGCCCTCCTGGACCGAGCTCCCAATTCCTTGACAACTTTGCCGCCTGGCTCCCTCACTTTGTCTCTACAAATATATCACCATTATTACCCCATCGGCCCAAGTCCTTTGCCTCAGAGTTACACTTGACACAAATCTATCCTTTATCCTCTACATCCAATCGCTTTCTTCAACTTGCCGCAACCACCTACGTAATATTTCCAAGATTCGCCCTTTTCTAAGCGCTAACACCACAAAGCAAATAATCCACTCCCTTGTTATTTCCCGACTTGACTACTGCAATAACCTACTTACTGGACTTAAGCTCAAAGAAAATTTGTCAGAAACAAACACGACCATGAACAAAAACAAACTAAAACAAAAATTTTAAATTTAACAAAAAAAATTTGGGGGACGAAACTACTTTTTTTCCTGTGCTTAGATCTAATATTTTATATACTTTGGAGCCCTTTCCAGTCACATACCATTGATATACATTCCTCAAACAAACCCACATAAAAGGCATTAGCCTGAGGGAACTGCCTCTGCAGTGGAGAAACGCGCTGCTGTGCAAACGTATTTTTAAATTGTTTTTAATAAACACATTTTTTATTACAACATTTGCTGCTTTCTGGATTATTCCTTATACTAAACTGGGAGCCAGATGGAATACTGAAGACTCGCTGCTGGTAATTTGTGGGATGTTCAGTCTGCTGGATGACTGTGCAATACAATAGTAAGTGCATATATCATGTACTTTTTACTCTTACTTTGACCATGTGGCATCCCTGTATTTTTTTGCTTTCTTAGAATTTTCAAGCAAATATTTTCTTCATTTTATTTGGAAAATAATATTTATTTGCATCATATCTATATATGAAAAATATACATCAAAATAATCTCAGTATATCAAAACATAACACACTTTTGAAAAAATCACGCCACACTGAAAGATTGCACGTCTGGCAACACGAATTTGATAAAACCACGCTAGTCAAAAAAAACAAACAGCTTAGTAGCCTCATTCTAACTGAAGCCATATACGTATTGAAATGTAAATAAATTGTAAATACAATCATCTACTTTAGTAATAGAGTCATAATAGTGATGCCCCTTAATTTCACATCAGAGAAGATACCCACATATATATGGAACTTCTTACATTTAACATAGAATAAGGAAAATATTATTACTGATATGATCTCCCATCATTTAATTTCATATTATACTCAGTTTACGTGACATTTCTGAGTTGAAAAATGTATTTGTGCACCTTAGTATGGCACAATACACTTGGCTTATTCCTTTGGCAAACGATTCTATTAGTATTTCCATTAGCATTTCAGTAGGGCATTCTTTACATGGCACATGATATCAAGATGTATTTCATCTGCAATATATTTGATTAGAACATTAAATGGCACCTTACTATGGCACTGTCTATGTGGCTCATTTCCCTGTGGGAATTATCTGGCACATTCTTGTGGCACACTAGTCACATTGTACAATCTGTGATATACTGACTACTAAAAAAGAAGAGAAAAAAAGAGGAAAATTCATGGAATAACATTTTCTTTTGGCCAAAGGGCTTGTAGGAGGACACATACCATTGGTCTAATATTTCAGTAACTGCAATAAATACATGAATAATTAAAAAAATGACAATTTACAAAATATTTTGTAGGTTATGTTACTATCAATAGCTTTAAAATATTTCAATACAATATTATGATCCATATATTTTAGCAAAATAGAGCCAAATTAACGTTTCCTTGCCAGGTCTTTTATGTCTTTCATAAATATTTCAGGTCCACTGCAAAAACATGATGAGTAATTAGCTTAAGAACTTGCAGCCACTCGTATGTAAATGTATCTTGTAGTGCTAAGGAGGAGGTGGAACGAGACATTTGCTGGGCGTGTTTAAGACTTTACACAGAAGAGAGAGAAATGCAAAAATATTCACACACAAAAAACAATTGTGATTTAACTTTTTTTTTGTCTGTTCAAAGCTGACATCTTTCATTAATATTTTTTTTTATTTACTTTGCAATAAAGCTCCTGTATATGAAAATATAGGTAATATATTTAAAAAAAATATTATGTCTAACTATTTTTAAATAATGTTTAAAAGGATGTTAGGTGCCCTCAGCTTGAAGGGTGAAAGCAAGTGTGAGATTCCTATAAGAGTAGCAAAGTTTCTTAGTTTTAACATGCAACTCCTATGAGGTCACATCCATCCTATCATCTTTATGAATTTTTGAATGTAAACTTTTCTCTGGACAGATATCACCAGAGCCACAAGTTTTATTGAATATTGTAATAATGTAGAAGTTTGTTTTTTGACAATTTAACTTGTGTTGTAAAATGCTTTGTAAATTCTGCTGTTATAATAATTTAATAATATGACTGCATTTTCACTTAAAATACAGAAGTTTAGTATAAAATGCATATTTTCCGAGTTAGCTATTTATAGAGCTCCAGGTGTATCAACATTTCAGAATTGACAGCAAATCAAAGTCTTAAGATATTAACCAACAGGAGCTCTTCAAAAAATCTTCAAACAAAGTGGTTTCTCTCTAGAAGTAACTAAATGAGCCTCTCTAGAGTGGTTATAAGATGCTGATGGCTAAGTGAAGGACTTAAAACTGAATAAATAAATACACATTGATACTTCTGTTAAGAGGAATTAGGAATATGTAAGGTAATATTCACTTTGACGAGTCTATTGGTTGCTGAGGAAATCATAGAAAGGAGTCAGTGCTGCGGAATCTGTTGGCGCTCTACAAATACCTGATAATAATAATAATTTATACTAAACTAATCCCTTCAGTGCTGGAGGTCATAAAGGGGGCTTAAAGGAGGCGAAGGCTTTTATTGCTGACCTTACAATACATGACTATTTGATATCAGTTACAGGGTTATATATATCTGATCTATGTTTATTCAAGTAAACCCCATGACAATTAACCCATCATAACTCCTTGTCACTCTGGTCCCATTTACAACACCAAAGCAAAAATATAATATAATGAAAAGTAGTGTGCACTGCCATAGGTCAAGTTACAATGAATTTCTACATGATTGTAATACCAGGTTGCAATGCTTTTAGTGCTTTACATTTAATTAATGATAATTCTAACTTCATTCAATTGGATGATTGGACAAATGACTGGGATCTAAAGTTTAACACAGCAAAGTGTAAAATAATGCATTTAGGGAAGAAAAATCCAAATGTTAATTACAGACTCAATGACACCTTACTGACTGTTACAGATGAGGAACAGGACTTGGGAATTATTATTTCAGATGAATTAAAGCTTAGTAAACAATGTAGTAATGCAGCGAGTCAGGTTAGCAGAGTGCTTGGATGTATTGGTAAAGGTATTTGCAGCAGAAATAGTAAGGTTCTTATGCCACTTTATAGATCATTAGTTAGGCCTCATCTTGAGTATTGTGTGCAGTTCTGGAGGCCATATCTTCAGAAGGATATTAACAAACTTGAATCCGTGCAATGGAGGGCTACCAAAATGGTACATGGTCTAAAAAATAAAACTTACCAGGATAGGCTCAATGACCTAAATATGTATAGCTTAGAGGAGAGAAGGAAAAGAGGTGATATGATAGCAACTTTCAAGTACGTTAAAGGGCTTAGTAAAACTGAGGCTGTGGGTATTTTACATAAAATGGAAAATTCAAGAACAAGGGGTCAAGATCTCATGCTGAAGGGTAGTTGTCAGGGTTTTTTCCCTGTTTTGTTTGCCATGTGCTGCTGGCAGCCATTTTACTCACCTCTCTTGCTGACTCTGGTGCATTCTGTGTGATGCTGCTCATTTCCTGCACTTCCTTTTATGGCCAGACTGGTGTACATCATCCGTGTGAGACAGGATGCAGTCTCAGAATTGTGATGTCATCACTTATTATATAAAAGGCATCTGTTCAGTATGCTTTGCCCTTGCGTTGTCTCAGACCTGTTTGTGAGAGCTCCTGTGTATTACCTGGCTGTCTGACGTCCCTCATGGTTCCTGATCCCTGGCTTGTTCCCAACTCTGCTGTTCTCCTTGTTTCCGATTCCGGCTCTTCTGACTACTCACTTTGGCTCCTGACTTGGCTCGTCTAACTACCAGCTCTGGTTTTGTTTCCTGGCTTGTTATTTGACTTGTGGACTTTTTATTATTTTTTGCTATTAATAAAGGTGTGATTATTTTTGCACTTCTCATCTCAGTCTGATTCCTGGCACCCTGACATTACGCAAGGGTCATGAATCCTGATGGTGCTAATAATCCACCTTTACCTGCCATAATTTCCAGGATGGATGAACAGGATTACTGCTTGGATCAATTTGCACTAGCCCTGCAAACCCTGCTGACTTGCACTGCACATTTGGACAATAGTGTCCCACAAGTTATGGCTGCTTCTGTTTCCGCTGCTGCACCTAGTCCTACCAGGAGCATCATGTCTGGTTCTGCACCTCTACCTCGGTGTTATGGAGGTGATCCTAATAAGTGTAGAGGGTTTTTTAACCAGGTGGGCATTTACTTTGAGATGTTACCTCAGGCGTTTCCCTCTGACAGAACTAAAGTGGGATTTCTCATCTCGTTACTCTCTGACACAGCTCTTGCCAGGGCTAATCCCTTGGGGGAGACTAATAAACCTGTGATTTCAAATTACCCTGTAATTTGTGTCCTCCTTTCGAAGGGTATTTGATGTTCCGGCTCGCTCCTCCTCTGCTGCTAAGCGACTCATGTCCATTCAGCAAGGTACAAGATCTGTTGCTCAGTATGCCATTGAGTTCTGTACGCTTGCCGCAGAGGTAGGTTGGAACAATGAAGCCCTTGTTGCCACCTTCTTTCATTGGCTCTCTGATGCGATTAAAGACAAAGTTGCTGCCAGAGATTTACCAGAAGATCTCGAGGCATTGGTGTTTTTTTTTATCCTAATTGACATCAGACTAAGTGAGAGGCCCTCTTTCAAGGAGCGCTTGCGGAAGCCTCCTGTTCCGTTGTCTCCTACATGTTCATTCCCACCCATGTCTCCCTCTCCTCCCATGCCTCCTGGTCCCGAGTCACCAGGTACTGCTGAGCCGATGCAGTTGGGATTCACGCATCTCTCCGCGGCGGAGAGGGCCTTTAGAAGGAGGGAGGGGCTTTGCCTTTATTGTGGGTTACAGGGCCACCTTTTGAAGTCTTGTCCTACACGGCTGGGAAACGCTCACACCTAAGGTCCTGTTAGGGGCAGACCTTGGGTGGTTTATCCTCGTCCCCGGAACCGCTAAAAGAGAAACCTTTAGGTCACAGTTGTCCTTTCCTGGGTGGACTCCTCCATAGTCACCCAGGCACTTGTTGACTCCGTTGCTGCGGGCTATTTAATTGACCGTGCTTTTGTATCAAAGCACTCCATTCCTGTTTTGCCTCGGTCCGTTCCGCTTGCTATTGAGGCCATTGATGGCAGGCCCCTTCAGCCTGCACTCGTTACTCACGAAACTGCTCCATTATCCATGGCTGTTTGGGCTCTACATTTTGAAACCCTCCAGTTCCAAGTAACATAGTAACATAGTAGATGAGGTTGAAAAAAGACCGTCGAGTTCAACCTATACAAATATATATATATATATATATATATATATATATATATACAGACTGGCTATCAGAGCAAACTAGCTTGCTCTCTCCGGCAGCACTCTCCCCACAGACGCCAGACAACAGCAGACTCACTGGGTCTCCAGACAACAGCAGACTCACAGCCCTCTGTGTTGGAGGAATTAGCACAAGCTCCAACACAGAGGGCTGTGAGTCTGCTGTTGTCTGGAGTTCCAGTGAGTCTGCTGTTGTCTGGCGTCTGTGGGGAGAGTGCTGCCAGAGAGAGCAAGCTGGTTTGCTCTGATAGCCAGTCTGTGTCCACAAGCACATTGGTGTGCTCGGCCAAAGTGTGAGTACCCTGGAAATAGAGTGTTGCTGTATGTGTGGGCTTCTTTGGGCTGTGGATGCACACAATGGTCGTCCTTCTCTATTTTTAATCCACACAGATACATCTGCCATCATCTGAAGAGAGGATTCATCCCTGCGGCTATTTGGAGGCTGTTGCAGTCGGCTGATATTACATTGGACTCCACATTGATCCAACAGACTGTTTGTTCAGCTCTCACTTGGTGGACTCTCATACTGGGTTGCTTAACATTTAATGAGGTGCCATTTTTCATTCTTTTTATCATTTTTTAGTTTTGTACCATATATTTCAGTATTATATGTATCATATATTATATGGTCTTTTTAGGATTTATTAGTGCCCTCCGGTGTCCTTGTGCACTTGTCTGTTTCTATTTTTTACACATAGATTCCATAGTTTATGTGTTGGGAGGTGCTGCTTTATATTTAATTTTATTAATTTTCAACTGTACAAATATATCTCACATATGTTTTGTGTTACTACACCACTACTAATTTATATATTAGATTAACTGTATAATAGGGGTGTCCGGTTTACATATTGTCCCCTATTTGTTCTATATTTTTAGCAACTAGACACTCATTGCAATACAGCAGACATTTTAATTTACTTTTTAGGTTGTACCTTTATCACGTATTGTACTATAGCGCCCTCTAGTGATTGATTCACCATTTAATACTAGCAATCATATCCATGAATTTTGTTTATAGACAGAAATGTATCCAAATAATTTTTAAATGTATCTAGGGTATTGGCATTCACTACCTCCTTTGGTAATGAGTTCCAAAATGTTATTGCTCTTACAGTGAAAAAACATTTCGGTTGCAGGAGATTAAATCTCCTTTCCTCCAATCTTAAATTGTGACCTCCGGTCACAAACAATTTTCTTGAAATAAACAACGCTTCTGCCATCTCTGTATATGGGCCTTGAATATATTTATATAAAGTAATCATGTCCCCTCTTAAGCGCCCTTTTTCTAAAGAAAAAAGACCCAGTTTGGCTAACCTCTCCTCATAGGTTATATTTTCCAATCCCCTTATTAGCTTTGTGGCCCTTCTAGGAACATTTTCTAGTTCTGCAATATCTTTTTTTGCGATCGGTCCCCAGAACTTCACTCCATACTCAAGGTGAGGTCTTACCAGTGCTTTATATAGTGACAGAATAATGCTTTCCTCCCTTGAGTCAATGCCTCTTTTAATACATGCTAGTATCTTATTAGCCTTTGAAGCTGCTGCCCTGCATTGTGCACCCATCTTTAGCTTGTTATCTATTACTACTCCCAAATCCCTTTCCTCCTGTGTTAGGCTAAGTCTTGTCTCATTTAAATAATACGTTGCCTGCTTATTTTTACTTCCAAAATGTAGAACCTTGCATTTTCCCGTATTAAATCTCATTTTCCATTTACCTGCCCATACTTCTAATTTTTGCAGGTCCCTTTGTAACGAAAGTTCATCCTGCTCTGACCTAATGACTTTACTTAACTTAGTATCATCTGCAAAAATTGAGATGTCGCTATTTAATCCTAGCTCCAAGTCATTTATAAAAATATTAAAAAGAATAGGGCCCAGCACTAATCCCTGGGGTACTCCACTGATTAACTTTGTCCAATATCTGAGTATGATCCATTTACTACTACTCGTAGCTCCCTATCTTTAATCCAGTTATTTATCCACAAACTAACATTTTCAGCTATTCCCAGTCCCTTAGTTTTGTGCATTAATCTCTCATGTGGCACTATCTCAAACGCCTTTGCAAAATCTAAGTATATCACATCAACTGATTCCCCTTTATCTATATTTTTACTTCCTTCCTCATAGAATCTAATTAGATTAGTTTGACATGATCTATTTCTCATAAAACCATGCTGATTAGAACTCATAATCTTGCTTACACGAATATGGTCATCAATATAATCCCTTATAATCCCTTCAAATATCTTCCCCACTATTGATGTCAGACTAACTGGTCTATAGCTTCCTAGATCATCCCTACTTCCCTTTTTGAAGAGTGGCACCACATCAGCTTTACACCAATCCTTGGGTACCATGCCTGAGGATAATGAGTAGAGGTTTGTCTATAACACTGCTAAGTTCCCTCAACATCCTTGGGTGTATTCCATCTGGGCCTGGAGTTTTATTTACCTTAATATTATCCAATTTGTTCCTGATATCCTCTATACATAACCCAATTAATGGTATGGGCTGGCATTTTCCTTTTTGTTCCAAAGTATCATCCAATGGTTCATCTCTTGTGTATACTGAAGAAAAAAACTGGTTTAGTATCTCAGCCTTCTCCCTGTCACTGTTAATTATGCTACCCTCCCCGCATTTTAATGTACCTACATTGTCATTCATAGATTTTTTGCTATTTATGTACTTAAAGAATCTTTTAGGGTTAGATTTAGAATCCTTTGCAATTCATTTTTCATTTTCAATTTTGGCTAATTTGATTGCTTTTTTGCATGCTTTGTTACATTCCTTATAAATATGGAATTTTGAGTCTGTACTATTTTCTTTGAATAATTTAAATGCCCTACATTTTTTCCTAATATCTCTTAACACATTTATATTCAGCCACATTGGCTTGGATTTTTTATTTTTATTTTTATAACCATATGGTATTTGTTGATATGCATATTTATTTAACAAAGTTTTAAATGTTATCCATTTATCCTCTGTATTTTTATTAGAGAATACTTTGTCCCAATTTTTGTTATTTAATGATTTCCTTATATCATTGAATTTTGCTTTCTTAAAATTAAAAGTCTTGGTTAAACCTTTAAGAAACTGCTTATGAAAAGAAATTTCAAATGTGACCATGTTATGATCACTGTTACCCAAATGTTCTTTGACTTCTATGTTTGATATTATATCTGTATTATTTGATAGCACTAAATCCAATATAGCGTTACTCCTAGTTGGCACCTCTATTAATTGTGACAAGAAGTTATCCCTGAGAACATTTATAAATCTATACCGAATTAGCTGAATTGCTAGTTTCATTGGCCCAGTTTATATCAGGGTAGTTAAAATATCCCATAATTACAGCACTGTTATTAGCAGCCTTACCTATTTGTATTAGTAGTTGAGTTTCATCCAGGTCACTAATGTTGGGGGGCTTGTAGCATGTTCCTAGTAATATTTTTTTAGGATCTCCCCCACTCTTTATTTCCAGCCACAGGGTCTCTACATTGTCGCCTGTATCAGAAATATCTTCCCTTATTGTAGGTTTAAGATTAGGTTTACTATACATGCAGATTCCTCCACCCCTTTTAATATTTCTGTCCCTTCTAAATAAAGTATACCCCTCTAAGTTAACTGCCCAGTCATGTGAATCATCCCACCAAGTTTCAGTTATACTGATAACATCATAGTCCTCTTCTACAACTAAGAGCGTTAGCCCCCCCATTTTACCCGTCATGCTAAAATGGGGGATAAACTCTCCGCATTTTCCGGTTGTTCTGGGTTATCCCTGGCTCCAAAAGCACAATCCCAGTCTCGACTTGGCCAGGTCCGAAATTTTGTCGTGGTCTCCGCAATGTATTTCCACTTGTCTTCGGAAACCAGTTAAAGTCTTGTGCACTTCTTCAGTATCTCAATTGCCAGAGGAGTACCGAGAGTTCCAAGACATTTTTGACAAGGTGCGTGCCGGTATGTTGCCTCCTCACCGGTCTTACGATTCTGCCATAGACCTGCAACCCGAAGCCATTCCTCCTCTGGGCCGGGTTTACCCTCTGTCTCTTGCGGAGAATTGTGCGATGGAGGAGTATATTGCCGATGCTCTGTCGTGGGGGATCATCTGCAAATCCTGCTCTCCTGCAGGGGCTGGCTTCTTCTTTGTGAACAAAAAGGGTGGCGAGTTAAGACCATGCATTGATTATAGGAGTCTTAATCATCTTACCATTACGGAATTCTTTGACCGCCTCAAGGGAGCTATGATCTTTACTAAACTTGATTTGAGAGGATCGTATAATCTCGTTAGGATCAAGGAGGGCCACAAATGGAAAACAGCATTTAACACCAGGAGCAGGCATTATGAGTATCTTGTAATGCCCTTTGGACTATGTAATGCTCCTGCTGTTTTCCAGGAATTTATTAATGATGTCCTACGAGATATGTTGCAACAGTGTGTTGTGGTGTACTTGGACGACATCCTCATACACTCACCCACACTTGAGGCTCATCATTCTGATGTTACACGGGTTATTCAGAGACTACGTGAGAACGGCCTGTTTTGTAAACTTGAGAAATGTGAGTTGCATCAGACTCAAGTAACCTTCCTAGGTTATGTTATCTCCGTTGCAGGGTTCTCCATGGATCCTGATTCCTGATAAGTTATCTGCAGTTCTGCAGTGGCCTCGCCCAGTTGGTCTCTGGTCTATTCAACATTTTTTGGGGTTACTATAGAAAGTTTATTATAAACTTTTCTTCCTTGGTCATACCTATCACAGACATGACCCGTAAAGAGAATGATCCACTCCATTGGTCACCTACTGCCATTAAGGCCTTTGATAGCCTTAAGACTGCCTTTGCTGCCGCTCCAGTTCTGGCTCATCCTAACCCTGTCCTGCCTTTCATTCTTGAGGTTGATGCGTCTGAGACTGGAGTAGGTGCCCTCTTGTCTCAACGTCCTACGCCTAATGGTTCCTTACATCCGTGTGGTTTCTTCTCTAAGAAATTGTCTCCAGCGGAGTGCAATTATGAAATTGGCAACAGGGAATTACTGGCCATAATTTTGGCACTCAATGAATGGAGGCATCTTCTTGAGGGTACTAGCTTGCCAGTGCTCATTCTTACTGACCATAAGAATTTAACTTATCTATCTGAAGCAAAACGTTTGTCGCCCCGACAGGTCAGATGGGCGCTATTTTTGTCTCGGTTTAATTATGTGGTCTCCTACCTACCTGGTAGTAAGAATGTTAGGGCTGATGCCCTCTCTCGACAATTTTCCCCTCTGTCCAAGGAGGAGTCTGTACCTACTCCAGTTATACCTCCTGACCATATTTTGGCTACCATACGTACTCGTTTGACTTCTCCCTTGGGGGAGGAGATCCTGGCTGCACAAACCAATGCACCTCTTCAAACTAAACTTTTGCACATTTACCACTATCCTAAAGCCACACAAACTTCAAGTCACCAGCACTTGAGAAATTCTTTAATCTTTAATAGGAATAATAAAAACAGCAATGTTTCAGGGGTTTAACCCCTTAGTCATGCTAATGATACAACCACTCCATACTACTTATATACTCAATCATTGGCGCCAAACTGACCTCAGAGGGTCCTAGGGCTCCACCTAAAGCCGCAGGTCACCCAGGCAAGAAAATTCTGGTGGCCAGGTCTTCGTTCTGATGTTGCTGCGTATGTTGCCTCCTGCTCAGTTTGTGCACAGAATAAGACTCCTCGACATCTTCCTGTGGGTCTTCTTCAACCTATTGCTAATGTTGAGCATCCTTGGACACATATTTCCATGGACTTCATTGTCAAGCTCCCTGTTTCCAATGGCAATACTGTTATCCTTATGGTGGTTGACCGTTTTTCTAAAATGTCACATTGCATTCCCTTGAAGAAGTTGCCTACTACTCAGGAGCTTGCTTCAATTTTTGCCTGGGAGGTCTTCCATTTACATGGGTTACCCAAGGAGATAGTGTCGGACCGGGGTAGCAAGTTTGTCTCCAGATTTTGCCGTTCCTTTTGTACTCAAATGGGGATCCAGCTTTCCTTCTCCTCGGCATATCATCCTCAATCCAATGGGGCTGCGGAACGGTCTAATCAAGCTCTGGAACAGTTCTTCAGTTGCTATGTCTCAGATCACCACAATAATTGGTCTGAACTGTTACCTTGGGCAGAGTTTGCTTGTAATAGTGCTATTAATGCTTCCTCCAAGTTATCCCTGTTCATGGCGAATTATGGGTTTCAACCATCCTTGTTGCCCGATTCATTCATGTCTCAGGGTATTCCGACTTTGGAGGAGCATCTCCGGCAACTCCATTCCACGTGGGTGCAGATTCAGGATTGCCTTCATCATTCAATGCAGTGCCAAAAGTTCCAGGCTGATAGTAGGCGTCTGCCCACGCCTTCCTATGAGGTTGGTGAGAGAGTCTGGCTGTCCTCCTGCAACTTGAATCTTCGTGTGCCTTCCAATAAACTGGCTCCCCATTATGTTGGTCCTTTTTGAATACTCTGACGGGTCAATCCTGTGGCTTATGCTCTTGACCTTCCTCCTGCAATGCGCATCTCCAATGTTTTTCATGTCTCCCTTTTGAAACCATTGGTTTGTAATTGGTTTACCACTGTGTTGCTTCGTCCCCATCCTATCTTTGTTGACAACCATGAAAAGTATGAGGTCAGCAGTTTATTGACTCTCGTATGTCCAGGGGCCACGTACAGTATTTGGTTAACTGGAGGGGCTACGGTCCAGAGGAGCGTTCATGGGTTCCCTCCTCTGATGTTCATGTTCCCGCCCTGCTCTGTGCCTTCCATGTCCGTTTCCATAATAAGCCTCTTGTCCTCCCGTGGGGGAGGGGTCATTGAGGGAAGGGTACTGACAGGGTTTTTTCCCTGTTTTGTTTGCCATGTGCTGCTGGCAGCCATTTTACTCACCTCTCTTGATGACTCTGGTGCATACTGTGTGATGCTGCTCATTTCCTGCACTTCCTTTTATGGCCAGACTGGTGAATATCATCCATGTGAGACAGGATGCAGTCTCAGAATTGTGATGTCAACACTTATTATTTAAAGGGCCTCTGTTCAGTATGCTTTGCCCTTGTCTCAGACCTGTTTGTGAGAGCTCCTGTGTATGACCTGGCTGTCTGACGTCCCTCCTGGTTCCCGACTCTGCTGTTCTCCTTGTTTCTGATTCCGGCTCGTTTCTGGGACAAGCATAAGGCTATCCTACGAACTAGATACGTTTATACTGTTAGATAATATCGGCAGACTTGCTGGGCTTATGGCTCTTATCTGCCATCAATATCTATGTTTCTATGTTTCTCACTATCTGTTTCTTTGGGAGTTTGGTTATATAATTTAGCATAAATAAATAAACCAATCCAGCCGCTGATTTCACATAAAAGGTGTATTCCCCCCATCAGGATCCTCAGTACAATGATAATACTTCAAACCATCAATTGACCCTTAACCATGTTAATTGATATAATTCCATTGCCATTTTACTGAAGACCCTGATAAGCGGGAATGCGGGTCAGAACTATGTGAATCTAGTGGCTGGGCTGTTTTTTTTATTTATGTGGATGGATAGATGGCAATCCCTGTCTGTGGTTAAGTTAAGAGGATAAAGGTTTATAATGTTTCAACTTTGTGACAATTATGTAATTTTGAATCAGTTTTTTTTAATCAATTATTTATTAAAATCAATAAGTATTAAATTAATATTAAATGCAAAACAGTTATCACAAAAAGTAAAAAGAAAAATTGAACAGCAATAGTTGTGTATCATTTAAATAATTCCATAACTGAATTACAATCATTAAGTTATTCATATGAAAAGTTCTTGCCATTTCATATTACTATCAAGTTGAACCAGTGAGATCAAGATTACTTAAAATTCAGAGTCATAAAAATCTTTGAAAGTTAATTTATTTTTGCAGTCCAGCTGCACAAGGCTTTTAGTGTGATCAATATTTAGGTGATCAATTCCATATTTAAAATATTAATACATTTTAGTTATATTTTCAATAATTACTTTAACTAGTTTGATATTATGTTTTAATTTCCTTTACATACAGTATATGTGTTTTGTTCTGATAGCAAAGTGAGCAATGTTTTATTTAAAGCGATCTGTTACTCAAGTGCTGAGTCCAAGGCTGGATTGGCCTACCAGGATACCAGAAGATTTCTCGGTGGGCTGCAGAAGCTGGGGCTGGAAAGCTACTATTTAAAGGGGTAATTAATAGATGCAACTGTGTTGTAGGGTGCCTATATATCAACAATCTGGCACTTTTGTTTAATACAAACTAATATCATTTATGTATGAAAAAAAAATTGGGGGATGGAGTATTCCAGTAATCCCTTTTGAACAAAATTGAGCATGTGCATTCCACTGGCTCAATGAAAAATAGGGCTGGTCTCCAAATATTCTAGGGATGCAATTTATTCCCAGTCCGTCCCTGGCTGAGTCACTTGAAAAGTGTTAAAAATCTGCCTTGAAAATATCACATGAACATCTCTTTGTAAAAAAGAAAATATTTTACCTCAAAATTTCCTCGGCCGCCTCATTCTTTTGTAAAGTGACTTTAAGCATCCAATCAGGATATCCTATGTTTCCTAAGCATTGTGATTGCAATTATTGTTTTTCTACTTTGCTGGCAGTTCCCTTTGATGTGGAAGATATAGGGCTAGATTACAAGTGGAGAGCTAAATATCACTTGTATGCAAGAAATATTAGTGCTCCATTTTGTAATACCACGATAACGTGCGCTGGTATTATAAGTAAATCACAAAGCGAACACAAGCTCACGTTTGCATTGCTAGGAAGCATTGTGCTCAGAGAATGCGTTAGAACCTCGTGCAGTAAAGAGGATTAGTAGCTCAATAATTGGCAGCATTTTTAAATATATATGTATATAACTATATACTTATATTTATGTGTTTATATAAGCATATACACATTAACACATAAATATATATGTATATAGTATAATGGTACTTTTCAGTGCTGTTTTTTTTCTAACACTCTACTCCCACCAACTTTAAAGCCCCAAAACTTCCCAGTGCAGTTTTTTTTTATATAGTTTAAAAAGCTATAATGGGCATTTGGGGCACTTTTAGAAAATTAACCAGAGATCGGATTAATTTTCAGTGCACTAATTGCTACAGTGAACTTGCGGTAGAAATTAGCAGCCACTTGTAATGGCTGGTTAATTATCTAGTTCCCGCAAACGGCAAATTTGCCAGTATGCGGGAGCGTGATAATTTAGCACTCCACTTGTAATCTAGCCCATAATGTATGGGGTACGTAACACAGCTATATATGTTAATAACAGGAATGCCCACTAATGTTATAAAAGATAGTTGAAATCTCAAATGATTATTGAGTATAACCTTGCTTTAGCAAAATGGCTCCTCAGAAACCTAACAAGCATCTTGCTCACTCTTACAACCCCATTGCAGAAACATTTTTCAGCTTTTTTTTAATGTATTTAAATATCAGGACCCTGTTGCACATGGGCAGAAAAGCCAGAAGACCCCCAATTACTTAAGGAATCTTAACCTTTTTCTAACTTCTGGTATTAGTTGTTAGGGTTTTTACAGATCTTACAGGGTTTATATATGAGGTTTTATGGTGGGTAACTGATCGGTTGTGTTGAGGTTACATTTAGTGGTGGGAGATATGACTCGGGGTCATAAAGGGAAATGTTTGAGATGGGGGTCTCATAAAGGGTTTAGAGTTAAGGAGGTTGTGAAGGTTAATTCTTTTGGTTGTTGAGCTCAGTTATTATTCTTAAAAGCTAAAGAGGTTAATTGCCTTGTGATTTATATCCATTTGTGTAGTTTATGGGGGATTCAGGACAGTGATTGTAGGTTAAGTTGTAGTAGGTAGACTTTTGCTAGCATTATTTATTTGGAAGGGCAGGAGGAACAGCAGTTAGGTTAAGTTGCGGTAAATGTTACCATTAAATTGATGGTAAAGTATAACTATTATATATATATATATTTAAATATTTATTTATATATATATATATATATATATATATATATATATATATATATATATATATATATATATATATATAAAATTTACAAAGAAAATATTAGGAGCAATAGGGAGGATTCCCACAGTGCTCTTTCTTTAGGGATTGATGGATAATACATGTTTATTGAACACACAATTTCACTAGTGTGTTTATAGAACTCCACTTTGGTATTTGACGGGGACCTGTCTTGAGACACATAAATATGGCCTTCACACTATCCGATGAGCAATGGGAGGCAGAGCTAAAGGAATCACTGACTAATACTAATTTGGAAAGCAGTGACTTAGAAACAAATGTGTTCAATGCTTTCAAGAAGTATAAAGGATGTATAGTTAAGCAAGTAAAACTTAGAGCAGAGAATTCAAGTTTTGTCAACTATGTGGAGAAAAAAATCGTTCCTAGAGGGTTAAGACTATTCTTGGATCCTGGATTTAATGCCAGAGAAGAAGAGGGTGGTAGGAGAGAAGTTCGGCGTGCGGCTGCACTAATCCGGAACCGGAACTGCGGGTGGACCACAAGGTCACGTGGTCCTCCAATAATGAATCAGCTAGTCCGGAGTGCCGTAGCCAGGGAGATCAGGCCCAAGGTATGTAATCCAAAGAGAAAAAATGTCAGGCACTACTCAGGGGTGAAATTCAAAAAGCGGTTTATTAATTTAAGCCACACATAAACAAGAACAGGCTTAAAATAAATCCAGCAACATACAGACAGAAGGGTAGACACAGAGGGACTGACTGCCTGACGCGTTTTCGCGCCCCCTAGTGGTGCTTAATCATAGGCCTATGATTAAGCGCCACTAGGGGGCGCGAAACGCGTCAGGCAGTCAGTCCCTCTGTGTCTACCCTTCTGTCTGTATGTTGCTGGATTTATTTTAAGCCTGTTCTTGTTTATGTGTGGCTTAAATTAATAAACCGCTTTTTGAATTTCACCCCTGAGTAGTGCCTGCCATTTTTTCTCTTAAGAAGAGGGTGGTCTTGACTTTCTAGAAGAATGGAATGGGAAACTATCTACATGTGCACTTGATATGATTGATATGTTGATTAAAAGAAATCACAAGAGGCTAGATAAAATCAAAGATGATGTAGAACAAGCATTACAGGTTGTAAATAAATTTGAGAATGATCCAAACTTTGCAAAATTAAATAAAGAAACCAAAACACACATCTCTAGGTTACAAGCAGAAATAAAAGTGAGGAAATGTAGAAAATTGCATAGAGATCAGGAAGACTATCAAAATAAAAAAGTTTACGTCTATAAGTTTGATAAGGGTTCTTATGACTCAGGTACTGATGCTTCAGATCTAGAAACAGATAATGAAAGACAGTCAAAAAACGATGGAGGTTCTGGGCTACAAACAACAGCTTTAGGAGGAGAAGGGGGAGAAGGAGGAGGTGGAATACGGAATATGAATCAACAAGAGAGAAGATACCCCCAACGAAATCAGAGAGGGAGAGGGGAGAACCAAAAACAAGGGATGAGAAACAGGGGGAGACCACGAAGGAGGCCATATCAGGGATATTAAAAACTGAGGTTGAAAGTAATCTACAAATTATTAATCTCTCCTCTTTTAAGCTAAACTTAACACACATTGAGGTTCTAAGAAAAGGACTAACCTATTGCCCATCAAACAAACTAAACAAATTCGAACTAGTAAAAGATCTTCATCTTTTTGCGAGAAAAATAGTTTTACATTATACCTTGCATCAGAATAAATCTGAACAGAAAAAAGATGAGGAAACTTTAATGGTTCTGGAATCCCTCCTAAATGAAAATGTAGACAGGGAAAGATTTGTGAAAAGTTGCACTGATTTGAAAACAAATCTGCAACCAAAATCAACATATATGCCTTCGTTAGCACAAGTTCCCATTGTCTCTATGTTTGTTAAAGCGGTTGAAAAGGAAATAGAAAAATTACCTGACAACTGGATTCAGTTTGATAATTTAAGTTTCAAAGAAAGACAAGCTTTAAATGAACTAAGTACAGCAAAAGGAGTGATCTTTAAGCCAGCTGATAAGGGCGGGAATATAGTCCTCTTAGACGAGTCCTATTATCTGAAAGAGGTAAAGAGACAATTAAATGACAGATTACAATATGAAAAACTTTCAAGAAATCCCATGACACTAATGAAGTCAAAACTCAATAGAATTTTACAGGATGCTAAAATGGAGGGTCTCATATCTGTAAAGGAATTTAAATTTCTCAGCCCAACTCACCCTGTTATGCCCACCTTTTATGTAATTCCAAAAATACACAAGAATCCCACCAGTCCCCCTGGGAGACCAATTGTCTCAGGGATTGGTGGCATTGGTGAGCATATTGGTGAATATGTTGATATTTTTCTCAGACCTTTCCTTCTCTCCCTACCCTCCTATGTAAAAGATACCCCTGACCTCCTAAGGAAGCTAGATGATATATCTGTAAAAAAAGAGACAATCTTGGTATCTCTAGATGTAGAGAGTCTCTACTCCTCAATACCACACACAATAGGGATAGAAGCATCAAAACAATTCCTTAAAACAAGGGGACCAGAATGTGATAGACACACAGCATTTGTAGTTGAGCTATTACAATTTATTTTGAACAATAATGTCTTCCAATTTGACGGTTCCATCTATAGACAGGTCAGGGGGACAGCCATGGGAGCAGTCTGTGCTCCAACATATGCATGTCTCCACTTGGGAGCATGGGAGTTGGACATATTTGAAAAATATGGAGAGGTATTTGACTCTCATGTTTCCTTGTGGATTAGGTATGTGGATGACATACTCATGCTGTGGGATGGCCCCCTGGCCTGTCTTCATGAATTTGTCTCTAACTTGAATAAAAACAATCGCAATATACTACTAACATATGCCTTAAGTACAAAAGAACTGCCGTTCCTAGATATAGTAGTTAAGAAAGAAGGTAATAAAATCTCTACTGAGAACTACCGAAAAAGTACAGCAACAAACAGTATTCTGGAGGCATCCAGTAGTCACCCAGAACCTTTGAAAAAAGGTATACCATATAGTCAACTACTGAGATTAAAAAGAAACTGTTCTTCCAAGACAAAGTTTAACTATCATGCTGATCTGATGTGTCAAAGATTCATAGAAAGGGGATATTCACGGAAGCTAATTAGATACACCCTTAACAAAGTAAGAAAATTGAATAGGGATGACCTCCTGTATTCGAAAAAAGAGAAAAAAGTGGACACTAACTTAAGATTTGTTACAACCTTCAATTGCCAGTGGCATAATATTAGGTCCATATTGGCACAGAAATGGCATATTCTAACTCTAGATGAGAAAATAGCAGAAAAAGTAGGACAATACCCTTTAATGACAGCCAAAAAATCACCAAATCTTAAAGATAAATTGGTGAAAAGTAGGTTTGTCAGAACACAGACAGAGACCACTTGGCTAAATAAACATCAACAGATCAAAGGCACTTATCCCTGTGGACATTGTGTCTACTGTCCATATATCCTAAAAAGCAAAACATTTTGTACAAACACAGGTAAAAATTTTGACATAAGACATTTTGCAAATTGCAATACAGTAGGGGTTGTCTATCTCTTACAGTGCTCCTGCCCTCTGTTCTATGTTGGAAAAACGAAAATAATGTTCAAGGACAGAGTGCAGGAGCACAGGGATGACATTCTCTATGAAAGAGATACAAGTGTAGCTCGTCACTTCAAAGAGGTACATAAAAGTAGCACAGTATCCCTGAAATTTATAGCAATTGATATAGGTATTACAAATGGAAGAGGAGGGGATGAAGACAAATGCCTACTTAGAATGGAAGCCAGGTGGACATACACATTAAAAACGATGACTCCGAATGGGTTAAACGAAAGAATAGAATATGCTTCTTTTCTGGGCTAAACAATAATTCTTTGTTTTAGCAATTTTGGATCTAAGGATAAATGCCTCTCATTAGAAAAATTTCTTTTAATTTAATAATAATAAAAATAATCTATCAATATAAGTAATGATTTTGACTAAAAATGTAATTTCTATCTGAATTCTCTACTTCCTTTCCCTCTGTCTAACCTAGTGTTATAAATGATGGCGATGTTTATGTAGCGGAGCACATGAGTTCTGTGTAACCACGGCAGGTTTGGATACATTTGTATCAAATTTCACTCTCATAATAATTGGACAGTCTCCCTGGAGGCTTGTGTGGTTAAAACCAATCACATTTGTTTATTTGCTGAAACCAAACACACCTCCTTGTAGGGAGAAATCGAATAAGAAGTGAGAGACACAGGTGTCAGGTAGTCCTGATGAGGCCCAAGCTTTCGCTGAGCATTGTGGGCGAAACGCGCGTCGACAGACAGACACCTAGTTACAGCTCACACAAGTTCGGAAGTTTTCCATGAAGATTTCTATCTGCCATCCGTTATGGTCAAGATCCCCAAAAGCGAAGGTGATATGACCCCAAAGTGGAGATAGAAAGCAGTTTGATGTCGGAAGCACTTGTCCCGACCCTGCACGTAACTTCAGTATCCAGACCCGAACGAGTGACTGTAATCTCTATATCTGCGGATACAAGGTGAACCCGGAGGTGAGCACTAACACAGCCATACAGATATCCGGACTGATATTCAAATACGGAGGTCCGGAGGTATGTGTTGAGGCAAACACTTGGGACCGCTACATACCGCAGTTTCCTGGAAAGCTGCATTTGTTTGGACTTAAAAGCAATAACGGCACTTCTAAACAAGTATTGTATTACTATGCTAGACAGAGAGGACGCTCTTACCTCGGAGTTCTAGCATATAAGTCTTTTTATATAGCTCCTGATGAAAAGCAAAAAATTAGCCTTTGAAAAAGAAAGGATTATCCCGTTTATCTACCTCTTTTCACACAGAACCTGGGCCCAGGTAGAAACGGATTTTCAATCTACCTGTGTTTTCTTCCTATTCCTTAATTATAAGGAGGACTTAGAACAGGTCGTATATATGATCATAAGATAATCTGTTTGGCTACAGTTATATATATCCTTTCCTTGCTATATATAAATCAATACAATGTTGCATAAAAAGCTGTTCTAGGAAAGTATTATGATAGATAGTTATCCCACTGCAGTGGTAGTATTATACTTTCTTTAGTACCTAAACAATATGCATATGTCTTTCCAGCATGTTTTTGTTACTTTGTAAATAAATCTGTCGTGTTATCTGAACTTATGTGCATCCGTGTATTTATGTCTCTTGTTAGCTCCCAGTCAAGCACCAGTTTGGGTTAAATGGAGTTCTATTGAGTGCTGAAATCCCCCATCTTTACACAGTATCTCATATAGCTCTACTGTGGCTATTTCTCTCCTTTCTAAATAATTTGAAGTTATATATATATATATATATATATATATATATATATATATACACAACAGTCTTAAGTGAACTCTGCACTCACTTTGTTAAGCAGCTGCCCAGGGTGCAACCAATATACACACAAAATCTAAAAAATAAAGAGCACTCACCAGGGCTTGTTATATACAGCATTCAGAGCTTTTATTGAAAAAAGTGACGTTTCTGGGATTTTAACCCCGTCCACAGACCTTACACCAGTGTCTATACAATCTTACCTTATATACTCTCCACCGACTATTCTCGCCGCTGTACCGGAAGTCACCCGGCGTTCTGTTCGCACTAGTGATGTGAAGTTCGGTTCATCCTGATGAATCGGTTCATTTCGGACGGTTCGATTAACTGAACCGGTTCATGAACTGATTCATCAGTTCACCTACTGGTCACATGATGTGTGTGAGAGGCAGAGCCGCAGATTCTATACAGACACACCGATTCCGAATCATTAGATGAGTCCTGAGTCACTGACTGCGTGTTGGTCTGACTCCTGGACTCCCTCAGTGTGATTCACAGTCCCACTCCTCCTGACCACACAGTGTTACTTAGATAAGTCTTTTGTTAGATATACAATTCTTAGGCAAATACTACATACACACAACAAGCAGCATATGTTCTATGTACTGTATCTGTATTTGTCTAAAATTTGCATACCTAACAAAAAACATATTATCCATGATCATACACATAATTAATTACAATAAATTAAAAACCCATATTAAATTTATAATAGATCTTTGAAGACAAAAAGTGGCATTCATAAATGCATATTGATGTAAAATATTTTATTTGAAAATATATATTGTTTAATTTATAATTCTAGTTTTCTTAACTAGACATCTATGGAAACTGCTGCTGTCTATTGAGAACTGCTGTTACTTTATATTTGAATCAGTGAACTGTTAACTGAACAATCCATTGCAATGGAGTTAACTAACTCCTTTGCAATGGATCGTTCAGTTAACAGTTCACTGATTCATTTGCAAACAGTTCACTTCTTGAGTCAGTAGCAGCACTGGTAATATGATCCTAGAGTGAGGATGTCTGATTCTGCTGAGTGATTCATTGCAAAGGAGGAGTTAGCAGAAGCAGAACTCACTCTAGGATCCTATTACCAGTGCTGCTGCAGACTCAGGAAGTGAACTGTTTCAAACGAATCAGTTCAGTATGGTGAACTGATTCACACAGTTCACTGAAAAGAACCAGTTCAAATGAACGATTCGTTCATGAACTAGACATCACTAGTTCGCACCACTGTGCATATCCAGAGCGTCGGCATGACAACCGGCCGCAGCGTCTATTAAAACAAACATGTAATGTGATTAAAACATTTTAGCATGGGAAATATATTTATTTTATACTTTTAAGTTAAACCTTTTATTAAGAATGTGTGAGAATCTCATTCAGTGTACAGCTTGCCACATGTTTGCATCACTGGAGCAGCCGCTTCTGGGATTATATGTTTGTGGCAAGTGCGAGCATATTGTCTCTTTAGAAACTCGTATTGGGGATCTGGAGGAACGAATTGCAACACTACATGAAATTCAGACACTTGAAAGGGAAATGGATAGGACTGAGCTGGTTGTTAATGGTTCCAGCAGTGGGAATAGGGAGGATTCAGATGAGGAGACTCCAGGATGTAGCTGGGTCACAGTTAGAGGGCGAAGTAAGCGGAAGAGACAGGCCAGTTCTGAGCTGGTACACCCCAATAGATTTGCAAGATTAAGTGAAGATGTTGGGGATATCAGTTCAGGGGTGGCAGTGTCAGAGAGGGCCGTGTTGCCTAGTATAGTGAACAGTCCTTTAGCTGTGGAAGAGGAGCATACTATGGTGGGCAGTCCTTCAGTCATGGAAGAGGAGCATACAAGTCAGGGCCAGAGGCAGATGTTGGTGGTAGGAGACTCTATTATAAGGAAGGTTGATAGGGTAATTTGTCATCCAGACCCTTTACATAGAACAGTTTGCTGTCTTCCAGGGGCTCGTGTTAGGCATATTGTGGAGCGTATTGATAGATTGTTAGAGGGATGCGGGTCTGATCCTGCAGTCATGGTGCATATTGGTACTAATGAAGAAATCAGTGGGAGATGGAGAGTCCTAAAAAATGACTTCAGGGAGTTAGGTAGCAAGCTTAAAGCAAGGACATCCAAAGTAATATTTTCTGAGATATTACCTGTGCCGTGTGTTAACTCAGTAAGGCAGAAGGAGCTAAGGTCTGTTAATTCATGGCTAAAAACATGGTGTAAAAATGAGGGGTTTGACTTTTTAGAACACTGGGCTGATTTTTCACTAGGGTACAAATTGTACAGTAAGGATGGATTGCACCTGAATGACATGGGTGCAGGTGTGTTGGGGGAAAGGATGGTAGCACGTTTAGAGAACCTTTTAAACTAGGCAAAGGGGGGGAGGGTCAATTTGAACAAAATAGAACAGAGAGATCAGTGTCTGAATATGTCACTCCATTAATATCTCAAGGAAGGGATGACTTAAGAAATGTCACATTAGAAAGTATAGAGGAAAGTACACCAAGTAGCAGCAGAAAGCACATGAAAATTAAATGTATGACAACAAATGCAAGAAGCATGACAGGTAAAATGGGGGAGCTGACGCTCTTAGTTGCAGAAGAGGACTATGATGTTATCAGTATAACTGAAACTTGGTGGGATGATTCACATGACTGGGCAGTTAACTTAGAGGGGTATACATTATTTAGGAGGGACAGGAATAATAAAAGGGGTGGAGGAATCTGCATGTATATTAAACCTGACCTTAAACCTACAATAAGGGAAGATATTTATGATACAAGTGACAATGTAGAGACCCTGTGGGTTGAAATAAAGAGTGGGGGGAAAAATCCTAAAAAAATATTACTAGGAACATGCTACAAGCCTCCCAACATTAGTGACCCGGAGGAAACTCAACTACTTATCCAAATAGGTAAGGCTGCTAATAACAGTGCTGTAATTATGGGAGATTTTAACTACCCTGATATAAACTGGGCCAATGAAACTAGTAATTCAGCTAAGGGGGATAGATTTTTAAATGTTCTCAGGGATAACTTCTTGTCACAATTAATAGAGGAGCCAACTAGGAGTAAAGCTATATTGGATTTAGTGCTATCAAACAATACAGATATAATATCAAACATAGAAGTTAAAGAACATTTGGGTAACAGTGATCATAACATGGTCACATTTGAAATTTCTTTTCATATGCAGTGTTTTAAAGGCTTAACTAAGACTTTTAATTTCAAGAAAGCAAAATTCAACGATTTAAGGAAATCATTAAATAATATAAATTGGGACAATGTATTTTCTAATAAAAATACAGAGGATAAATGGATAATATTTAAAAATTTGTTAAATAAATATACATATCAATACATACCATATGGTTATAAAAATAAAAATAAAAAAAATAAGCCGTTATGGCTAAATAAAAATGTGTTAAAAGAAATTAGGAAAAAACGTAGGGCATTTAAATTATTAAAAGAAAATAGTACAGACTCAGCATACAATATTTATAAGGAATGTAACAAAGCATGCAAAAAAGCAATCAAATTAGCCAAAATTGAAAATGAAAAATTAATTGCCAAGGATTCTAAGTCTAACCCTAAAAGGTTCTTTAAGTACATAAATAGCAAAAAATCTAAGAAGCATAATATAGGTACATTAAAATGTGTGGAGGGTAGCATGATAAATAATGACAGGGAAAAGGCTGAGGTACTAAACCAGTTTTTTTCTTCAGTATACACAAGAGAGGAACCATTGAATGATACTTTGGAACAGAATAGAACATGCCAGTCCATACCACTAACTGGGTTTTGTTTAGAGGATATCAGGAAAAAACTAAAAAATATTAAGGTAAATAAAACTCCAGGCCCAGATGGAATACACCCAAGGGTGTTAAGTGAACTTAGCACTGTTATAGACAAACCTCTACTCTTAATTTTTCAAGACTCATTATCCTCAGGCATGGTACCCCAGGATTGGCGTAAAGCTGATGTGGTGCCACTCTTCAAAAAGGGAAGCAGGGATGATCCAGGAAGCTATAGACCAGTTAGTCTGACATCAATAGTGGGGAAGATATTTGAAGGGATTATAAGGGATTATATTGATGAGCATATTCGTGTAAACAAGATTATGAGTTCTAATCAGCATGGCTTTAGGAGAAATAGATCATGTCAAACTAATCTAATTAGATTCTACGAGGAAGTAAGTAAAAATATAGATAAAGGGGAATCAGTTGATGTGATATACTTAGATTTTGCAAAGGCATTTGATACAGTGCCACATGAGAGATTAATGCACAAAATTAAGGGACTGGGAATAGCTGAAAATGTTAGCTCATGGATAAATAACTGGATAAAAGATAGGGAGCAACGAGTAGCAGTAAATGGATCATACTCAGATTGGACAAAGGTAATCAGTGGCGTCCCCCAGGGATCAGTACTGGGCCCTGTTCTTTTTAATATTTTTATAAATGACTTGGAGCAAGGATTAAATAGCGACATCTCTATTTTTGCAGATGATACTAAGTTAAGTAAGGTCATTAGGTCAGAGCAGGATGAACTCTCTTTGCAAAGGGATTTGCTAAAATTAGAACTATGGGCAAGTGAATGGAAAATGAGATTTAATACGGAAAAATGTAAGGTTCTACATTTTGGAAGTAAAAATAAGCAGGCTATGTATTTTTTAAATGGGACAAGACTTAGCCAAACACAGGAGGAAAGGGATTTGGGAGTAGTAATAGATAACAAGCTAAAGATGAGTGCACAATGCAGAGCAGCGGCTTCAAAGGCTAATAAGATACTAGCATGTATTAAAAGAGGCATTGATTCAAGGGAGGAAAGCATAATTCTGTCATTATATAAAGCCCTGGTAAGACCTCACCTTGAGTTTGGAGTGCAGTTCTGGGGACCGATTGCTAAAAAAGATATTGCAGAACTAGAAAAAGTTCAGAGAAGGGCCACAAAGCTAATAAGGGGATTGGAGAAATTAACCTATGAGGAGAGGCTAGCCAAACTGGGTCTGTTCTCTTTAGAAAAAAGGCGCTTGAGAGGTGACATGATTACTTTATATAAATATATTCAAGGCCCATATACAGAGATGGCAGAAGCTCTTTTTATTCCAAGAAAATTGGTTCTGACAAGAGGTCATAATTTAAGGTTGGAGGAAAGGAGATTTAATCTCCTGCAACGGAAACGTTTTTTCACTGTAAGAGCAATAAAATTGTGGAACTCATTACCAAAGGAGGTAGTGAATGCCAATACCATAGATACATTTAAAAACAGTCTGGATAAATTTCTGTATATAAACAAAATTCATGGATATGATTGCTAGTATTAAATGGGTCACATTTTAATGGGGTTATTTAAGCTTAACTGGAGCTTTTTGTAAGTATTTTAGATTTGTATAGGTTGAACTCGATGGACTTCAGTCTTTTTTCAACCTTATCTACTATGTTACTATGTTACTATGTTACTAACATAGAACGCCTAAGTTATATGCCTAAATAGCAATCGTATGTATATTAGCAACAAGCCGTATCCTAAACTTTGCGATATTACTATTGTTTGTATTTCAAAATACCTCTTAGACTTTACAGCACTTTTATTGCTTGTATTACAAAAATACCCCTTAACCATTTGTGTACCTTAATGTTACCCAGACATAGTAAAACAAA
The DNA here is from genome assembly GCF_027579735.1 of Bombina bombina. Classification (NCBI taxonomy): domain Eukaryota; kingdom Metazoa; phylum Chordata; class Amphibia; order Anura; family Bombinatoridae; genus Bombina; species Bombina bombina. The sequence goes on along the minus strand of NC_069503.1, from coordinate 1,035,457,743 downwards.
TCCTAATTGTTTACTATTTAACCACCTAGTCTTACAAAAAAAACAAAGTTAATTGTACCTCACTGGCATATATTCACTTACTCTCACAGTGTTTCCTATATTCACTATGGCCTAGATTTGGAGTTTTGTCGGTAACGACCCGCGTAGCTAACGCCGGCTTTTTTCTGGCCGCACCATAAAAATAACTCTGGTATTGAGAGTCCACATAAAGGCTGCGTTAGGCTCCAAAAAAAGAGCGTAGAGCATTTTTAACGCAGCTTCAACTCTCGATACCAGAGTTGCTTACGCAAGCGGCCAGCCTCAAAAACGTGCTCGTGCACGATTCTCCCATAGAAAACAATGGGGCTGTTTGAGCTGAAAAAAACCTAACACCTGCAAAAAAGCCGTGTTCAGCTCCTAACGCAGCCCCATTGTTTGCTATGGGGAAACACTTCCTACGTCTGCACCTAACACCCTAACATGTACCCCGAGTCTAAACACCCCTAACCTTACACTTATTAACCCCTAATCTGCTGCCCCCACTATCGCTGACCCCTGCATATTATTATTAACCCCTAATCTGCCGCTCCGTAAACCGCCGCTACTTACATTATCCCTATGTACCCCTAATCTGCTGCCCTAACATCTCCGACCCCTATATTATATTTATTAACCCCTAATCTGCCCCCCACAACGTCGCCTCCACCTGCCTACACTTATTAACCCCTAATCTGCTGAGCGGACCTGAGCGCTACTATAATAAAGTTATTAACCCCTAATCCGCCTCACTAACCCTATAATAAATAGTATTAACCCCTAATCTGCCCTCCCTAACATCGCCAACACCTAACTTCAATTTTAACCCCTAATCTGCCGACCGGAGCTCACCGCTATTCTAATAAATGTATTAACCCCTAAAGCTAAGTCTAACCCTAACACTAACACCCCCCTAAGTTAAATATAATTTACATCTAACGAAATTAATTAACTCTTATTAAATAAATTATTCCTATTTAAAGCTAAATACTTACCTGTAAAATAAATCCTAATATAGCTACAATATAAATTATAATTACATTGTAGCTATTTTAGGATTAATATTTATTTTACAGGCAACTTTGTAATTATTTTAACCAGGTACAATAGCTATTAAATAGTTAAGAACTATTTAATAGTTACCTAGTTAAAATAATTACAAAATTACCTGTCAAATAAATCCTAACCTAAGTTACAATTAAACCTAACACTATACTATCATTAAATTAATTAAATAAAATACCTACAATTACCTACAATTAAACCTAACACTACACTATCAATACATTAATTAAATACAATACCTACAAATAACTACAATGAAATAAACTAACTAAAGTACAAAAAATAAAAAAGAACTAAGTTACAAAAAATAAAAAAATATCTACAAACATAAGAAAAATATTACAACAATTTTAAACTAATTACATCTACTCTAAGCCCCCTAATAAAACAACAAAGCCCCCCAAAATAAAAAATGCCCTACCCTATTCTAAATTACTAAAGTTAAAAGCTCTTTTACCTTACCAGCCCTGAACAGGGCCCTTTGCAGGGCATGCTCCAAGAAGTTCAGCTCTTTTGCCTGTAAAAAAAACATACAATACCCCCCCCCAACATTACAACCCACCACCCACATACCCCTAATCTAACCCAAACCCCCTTAAATAAACCTAACACTAAGCCCCTGAAGATCTTCCTACCTTGTCTTCACCATACCAGGTTCACCGATCGGTCCTGAAGAGCTCCTCCGATGTCCTGATCCAAGCCCAAGCGGGGGGCTGAAGATGTCCATGATCCGGTAGAAGTCTTCATCCAAGCAGGGCAGAAGAGGTCTTCCATCCGATTGAAGTCTTCATCCAGGCGGCATCTTCTATCGACATCCACCTGGAACGGAGCGGCAGCATCCTGAAGACCTCCGACGCGGAACATCCATCCTGGCCGACGACTGAACGACGGTTCCTTTAAATGACGTCATCCAAGATGGCGTCCCTCGAATTCCGATTGGCTGATAGGATTCTATCAGCCAATCGGAATTAAGGTAGGAATATTCTGATTGGCTGATGGAATCAGCCAATCAGAATCAAGTTCAATCCGATTGGCTGATCCAATCAGCCAATCAGATTGAGCTTGCATTCTATTGGCTGTTCCAATCAGCCAAAAGAATGCGAGCTAAATCTGATTGGCTGATTCCATCAGCCAATCAGAATATTCCTACCTTAATTCCGATTGGCTGATAGAATCCTATCAGCCAATCGGAATTCGAGGGACGCCATCTTGGATGACGTCATTTAAAGGAACCGTCATTCGTCGTTCAGTCGTCGGCCAGGATGGATGTTCCGTGTCGGAGGTCTTCAGGATGCTGCCGCTCCGTTCCAGATGGATGTCGATAGAAGATGCCGCCTGGATGAAGACTTCAATCGGATGGAAGACCTCTTCTGCCCCGCTTGGATGAAGACTTCTACCGAATCATGGACATCTTCAGCCCCCCGCTTGGGCTTGGATCAGGACATCGGAGGAGCTCTTCAGGACCGATCGGTGAACCTGGTATGGTGAAGACAAGGTAGGAAGATCTTCAGGGGCTTAGTGTTAGGTTTATTTAAGGGGGGTTTGGGTTAGATTAGGGGTATGTAGGTGGTGGGTTGTAATGTTGGGGGGGTATTGTATGTTTTTTTTACAGGCAAAAGAGCTGAACTTCTTGGGGCATGCCCTGCAAAGGGCCCTGTTCAGGCTGGTAAGGTAAAAGAGCTTTTAACTTTAGTAATTTAGATTAGGGTAGGGCATTTTTTATTTTGGGGGGCTTTGTTGTTTTATTAGGGGGCTTAGAGTAGGTGTAATTAGTTTAAAATTGTTGTAATATTTTTCTTATGTTTGTAGATATTTTTTTATTTTTTGTAACTTAGTTCTTTTTTATTTTTTGTACTTTAGTTAGTTTATTTCATTGTAGTTATTTGTAGGTATTGTATTTAATTAATGTATTGATAGTGTAGTGTTAGGTTTAATTGTAGGTAATTGTAGGTATTTTATTTAATTAATTTAATGATAGTATAGTGTTAGGTTTAATTGTAACTTAGGTTAGGATTTATTTGACAGGTAATTTTGTAATTATTTTAACTAGGTAACTATTAAATAGTTCTTAACTATTTAATAGCTATTGTACCTGGTTAAAATAATTACAAAGTTGCCTGTAAAATAAATATTAATCCTTAAATAGCTACAATGTAATTATAATTTATATTGTAGCTATATTAGGATTTATTTTACAGGTAAGTATTTAGCTTTAAATAGGAATAATTTATTTAATAAGAGTTAATTAATTTCGTTAGATGTAAATTATTTTTAACTTAGGGGGGTGTTAGTGTTAGGGTTAGACTTAGCTTTAGGGGTTAATACATTTATTAGAATAGCGGTGAGCTCCGGTCGGCAGATCAGGGGTTAATAATTGAAGTTAGGTGTCGCCGATGTTAGGGAGGGCAGATTAGGGGTTAATACTATTTATTATAGGGTTAGTGAGGCAGATTAGGGGTTAATAACTTTATTATAGTAGCGCTCAGGTCCGCTCGGCAGATTAGGGGTTAATAAGTGTAGGCAGGTGGAGGCGACGTTGTGGGGGGCAGATTAGGGGTTAATAAATATAATATAGGGGTCGGCGGTGTTAGGGGCAGCAGATTAGGGGTACATAAGGATAACGTAGGTGGCGGTCGGCAGATTAGGGGTTAAAAAAATTTAATCGAGTGGCGGCGATGTGGGGGGACCTCGGTTTAGGGGTACATAGGTAGTTTATGGGTGTTAGTGTACTTTAGAGCACAGTAGTTAAGAGCTTTATAAACCGGCGTTAGCCCAGAAAGCTCTTAACTACTGACTTTTTTCCTGCGGCTGGAGTTTTGTCGTTAGATGTCTAACGCTCACTTCAGACACGACTCTAAATACCGGAGTTAGAAAGATCCCATTGAAAAGATAGGATACGCAATTGACGTAAGGGGATCTGCGGTATGGAAAAGTCGCGGCTGAAAAGTGAGCTTTAGACCCTATTTTGAGTGACTCCAAATACCGGAGGTAGCCTAAAACCAGCGTTAGGAGCCTCTAACGCTGGTTTTCATGGCTAACGCCAAACTCCAAATCTAGGCCTATATTAGTTAAGTCGCCATAATCAGAAAATAGCTATTCTCTAAGCAACCTCATTAGTCTGCAAGTTAACACTATAAAAAACAGTGCCAGTCTAAGTGGGTATTCAACCCACCAGGCACGAGAGTGCCCAAATTAAAGATCCATCTAGACTCACACTGTAATAGGAGCCAAATGTGGTCTATGATCACATATCTCAGGTCCGCCACCGTATGGCCCATCAACGCAAAATGCCTTGCTACGGGGTGTTCAGAACCCTTATTCTTTATGGCTGACCGAATGGCTGCGCGATGGTTGGCCATACGGGTGCGGATATCATCAATAGTCTTTCCGACATAGAATAACCCACACGGACAATGCAACAAATACACAATATGTGTGGTCGTGCAGGTTACTCTATGTCGGATAGTATATCTGTGGTTAGTAGCGGGGTGGGTAAAAAACAGCATTGGAAAGGCCGTTGCACGTAGTGCACCCGACACACTTATAACACCCAGGTTTAGTTGTTTGCAACCAGTTCATTTTGTTGTAACTCTGAACAGGATCCACTTTGACTAAAATGTCTCGTAATGATCTGGATCTTCTGGATTTCACCTGAGAGGGTGAGCAACACCTTTCAACGGTAGGCTCTTGTCACTCTCCACTATATTCCAGTTCTTCTTTACCAGCTGTTGTAGATCATGTTTATCTGTAGTATACGTGGTAGAGAGAATCATTCTTATGTTTTTATTCTTTGATGTTGTAGCCTGTATGGCTGTATCCTGTGTCATCGAGACAAATCGTCCCAGATGTTGATCAATATGTTTCTCATGGTAGCCCCTCTGGAGTCCATTTTTACATGGGCAAATGGGAGTCCATTTTTTGGGACTCCTGCCCGGGAAGTGCGGACTTGGTACATCGCAGGTACATTGATGACATCTTGATGATATGGAAGGGTAGTGTGGAAGATCTAGAACATACCCTTAATGTTATGAATAACAACATGGTTAACTTACAATTTACATATAATTACTCCTATGATCAGATCATATTTCTAGATCTAAACATCAACTCCACACATGGGAAGATCAATACATCCACTTATTTTAAACCAGTGGATTGTAGCAACTATCTAAACCAAACCAGTTGCCATCATGCTAATTGGATCAAAAACATCCCTAAGGGACAGTTAATGAGAGTCAAGAAAAACTGCTCCAACCAAAATGACTGGCAAAAACAGTCACAAATCCTTTTGGAATGTTTCCAAAATAGAGGATACAACCTGGCAGCTATCTATAAAACTGTTTAAGAAGTAGATAAAATGGATAGAAATACCTTCTTAGCTACAAAATTAAAGATGTGAAGACAAATAAAGACATCTTGGATGTTCCCTTTATCACAGAGTAAGTCATAATAAATATAAAATAGAAAGAATAATCAGAAGACATTGGAGTATTCTAAAGGAAGACAATATTATAGGAAAAACCCTAAGTGATAAACTCCACTTTATTTAAAAAAAACTCGAAAACTTAAAACCATTTTGGCCCCTACTGTTATGAAAAAGTAAAAGACTGGTGAAGTAAAAGTTATACAGAGAGATTTGCTTAAAGGCTTCTTTCCATGCCATAAGTGCAAAGCTTAAAACATGGCCTCAAAAAGAACACCTTTGAATTGTACATCCCCAAAGAGAAATTTAGAATGAATCGGATGATACACTGCAAAGATAAAGGCATAGTATACCTACTAGAATGCGACTGCAGACTACAATATGTGGGTCAATATGTGGGTCAAACACCCATTAGGGACCATATAAGGGAACACCTTCTACAAATAGAAAGGAATAAAGATGATGTTCCCTTATACAAAGCATTTCAAAGAGAAACACAATGGGGACACGAACACAATGGGGACACTAAGGCTTTAAAATATATGGGACTATGCAAAGTACACAAAGTTTGGAGAGGTGGCAATTTTTAAAAAAGGCTACTTCTTACCAAATGTAGATGGATTTTTTTAAATAGACTGCATTTACCCAAAGGGTCTAAATGCAGACTTCGAAGTAGTAAATCTTTTGTAAACCTCTCCCTATACTCACTCTTAGCCTATATCCCCATATACTCCTCATGTCTCAATACCTTTAACAGTTTTGATATAGTAACCCTATGCATAACTCTGAACTATTGATAATTATTTTCATACAAATGTCTAGCTATTTAGTTATGGGAGTTTGCTAGGAGGTTGCTACATGTTTTACTAGAAATACTCCTATATATGTTTACTCAAAATACTCCTATATTTGACATCTATTATTGCCTCAATGTTGTAATGTCTATAGCTGCCGTCATAGAACCCTTTTTCTCTAACACTCCCAGTTTATGTGGTATATGTATTCCACTCATAACTATGGACTATTGATATACAGTATATTCTCTAACTAAATTTCAACCATGTAGTCATGTTAGTTAGGTAACCATATGTCTACTAGAGTTGTCTATAGAAACAAATCCATCTTTGACCTTTAAGATGTTGCTTCTACAGCTACAGCCATAGACTCCCTCCTTCATATATTTCAATTGTATGTGTCCTATGATGTTCAAGTTCTCTGTGGCACCTGATAGGTTCTTGAATGTGCTTCACCTAAAACTCAGGCTGTTGTTTTATATACATAACTTCTCATTTATATGCTTTGGAAAAAGTTTTTTAATATATTGTTTTAAATATCTATTTTTTTAATATCCATTTGATCCATATATGTTTCTAATTTATGTTTTAAACCATAAAATGTTGGGTATTTTATGTGCCAATTTATAGGTCACCGTAAATATACTAATTTTTTATTCATATATGTTTCATATATGTTTAGTTTTCACTGTAATAACTTCTGATCTTTATGTTGCGCTCCTATTGTTATGTGATTTTATTTCATGAATATATCGCATTCAGAAAAGCTAATATTCTGTTAAAGTTTTTAGGACATAATTTTGTTATATATGTTTAGTGATGTCCCGAACTGTTCGCCCGCGAACGATTCACAGCGAACATAGCTTGTTCGCGTTCGCGTTTGTGGGCGAACACATGGCGATGTTCGATCCGCCCCTATGTGTCATCATTGTGGAAACTTTGACCCTTTATGTCACAGCCGACTGACACATTAGAGCCAATCAACATCAGACACTCCCTCACAGACCCTCCCAGCTACTCGGAATCCGCCATTTTAGACTCATAACGACCTTGCTTTCTTAATGAGAGGACGTGTTGTGTTTTTGACCCTGACATTAATAGGAAAAACATAGCTAGGCTAGTGTATTTACAGTCCAGAAGGACTCCACTCATCTCTGCTGCAAGCACAGCACCCCAAAAAGCCCTTTTTAGGGCTATATTTCGTGCCATTTTTTTTTTTTTTTAATTAGCATTTGCCTGGCTTTCAGCTGTGTGTTTAAGGCTCACAGCATATGCTGTGACTACTGCCACCACTGATATCTCCCTAACAATATTAGTTTAAATTTAACTAACCAAAAAATTTAATTATTTTTCTAGTGTAATTTTTTTTCATTTTCTATTAGGCCAGTGTCACACAGCATATACTCTGGTTCATTGCTCTGTGCCAGCCAGCAGCCACCAGTGTTGATATCCATTTATAACATTATTTTAAATTTAAATAAAAAATAAAAAATATTTTGCAAGTGTAATCTCATTACATTTACTATCAGGCCTGTGTCTGTCAGGCTCACTCAGCATTAATATACCTCATTTCTTTTCAGTCTTTTGGTTAATTGGTCTGTGCCAGGCAGCCACCCAGCACTCATATCTATTCTTCTTCACCTTCATTTTAATATATAAAAAAAAAGTTAAAATTTGTTTGCTAGTGTAATCTAATATAATTTTCTATCCGGCCTGTGTGTTTTGCTGACATACAGAGCCTACTGTGTTTACTTTCTGCCCTCCCTAGTCTATGAGCCACGACTCATATGTGTTTAACCTTTTTTTAATCCCCCCCCCCAAAAAAATAATTTCAATCATTTTTCTAGTGTAATCTAATAGTATTTTCTATCAGGCGTGTGTGTATCCGACTTACAGAGCCTACTGTTTTTAATAGCTGCCCTTCCAAGGCTATCAGCCACGACTCATATGTATGTGCTTAACCTTTTTCTTAAAATTTCCAAAAAAAAGTCTTTAAATCATTATGCTAGTGTAATCTAATTGCATTTTCTATCAGTCCTGTGTCTAACTGTCTATCTGACTTACACAGCATACTGTTGTTAATTGCTGCCCTACATAGCAGCAAACCAGTGCGACCACTCATAGAGTCATATGTGCATTGCACTTCTTAACATAATTTTAATATTAAAATCTATAAATTTTAAAATATTTTGCTAGGCCTGTGTTTTTGTCACTTACACAGCATACTGTGTTAAATTGCTGCCCTACCTACCATCCACGACTCATATCTGCCAGCCTGTGTGCCAGGCCCAACTAGCCAATTAGTGGCACCAATCACAATTCTTGTAACAGTATATAAAAAAATAAAAATCATAATTTTTTGGACTGCAAATATTCAGTCTCCTAGTGCCATTGAATTGCATTTACCTCCTGCCTGCCACTGCCAGCCTTTTGTGCCAGGCCGTCTAGCCAACTATTTAAACCAATCATAATTGTTGTCACAGACAGTATAGTTACTAATTAAAATTAAAAAAAAATTGATTGTTGATCTTAATTTAGTTTGCTCGTGCCCTAGAATTGCACAATTGTTGCCAGCAATTTTTTTGATTGTTGATGATCTTAATCCTCAGTTTGCTCGTGCCCTAGAATTGCACTTTTCTACTGCCTTCCAAGCCTGTGTGCCAGGCCTACTTGAAAAATATTTACACCAATCATATTTGTTGTGACAGTATTCTTAGTAATTAAAAATTAAAATGTTTGTTAATAGTTGTTGTGAATCCTCAGTTTGCTGGTGCCAGTGAATAGCACTTTCCTCCTGCCTTGCAGCCTGCTGTGTGCCCGGCCCACCTAGCCAATAATTGTCAGCAATCATATTTCTTTTAACAGTATTGCAAAAATTGTCAATCATCACTGTTTTGACTGTCAGTAATCAGTCTCCTAGTGTCCTTGAATTGCATTTACCTCCTGCCTGCCATCATAATTGTTGTCACAGTATAGTTACTAATTAAAATTAAAAAATTCTTGATTGTTGATGATCTTAATCCTCAGTTTGCTCGTGCCCTAGAATTGCACTTTTTTACTTCCTTGCAAGTCTGTGTGCCAGGCCTACTTGAAAAATATTTACACCAATCATATATGTTGTGACAGTATTCTTAGTAATTAAAAATTAAAATTTTTGTTAATAGTTGTTGTGAATCCTCAGTTTGCTGGTGCCAGTGAATAGCACTTTCCTCCTGCCTTGCAGCCTGCTGTGTGCCCGGCCCACCTAGCCAATTATTGCCAGCAATCATATTTCTTTTAACAGTATTGCAAAAATTGCCAATCATCACTGTTTTGACTGTCAGTAATCAGTCTCCTAGTGTCCTTGAATTGCATTTACCTCCTGCCTGCCATCATAATTGTTGTCACAGTATAGTTACTAATTAAAATTAAAAAATTCTTGATTGTTGATGATCTTAATCCTCAGTTTGCTCGTGCCCTAGAATTGCACATTTTTACTTCCTTGCAAGTCTGTGTGCCAGGCCTACTTGAAAAATATTTACACCAATCATATTTGTTGTGACAGTATTCTTACTAATTAAAAATTAAAATTGTTGTTAATATTTGTTGTGAATCCTCAGTTTGCTGGTGCCATTGAATAGCACTTTCCTCCTGCCTTGCAGCATGCTGTGAGCCAGGCCCACCTAGTCATTTGTTGCCAGCAATCATATTTCTTTTAACAGTATTGCAAAAATTGTCAATCATCACTGTTTTGACTGTCAGTAATCAGTCTCCTAGTGTCCTTGAATTGCATCTACCTCCTGCCTGCCAGCTTTTTGTGCCAGGCCGTCTTGCGAACTATTTACACCAATCATAATTATTGGTCACAGTATAGTTACTAATTAAAATTAAAAAATTATTGATTGTTGATGATCTTAATCCTCAGTTTGCTCGTGCCCTAGAATTGCACTTTTCTACAGCCTTCCAAGCCTGGGTGCCAGGCCTACTTGAAAAATATTTACACCAATCATATTTGTTGTGACAGTATTCTAATAATTAAAAATTAAATTTGTTGGTAATAGTTGTTGTGAATCCTCAGTTTGCTGGTGCCATTGAATAGCACTTTCCTCCTGCCTTGCAGCCTGCTATGAGCCAGGCCCACCTAGCCAATTGTTGGCAGCAATCATATTTCTTTTAACAGTATTGCAAAAATTCTCAATCATCACTGTTTTGACTGTCAGTAATCAGTCTCCTAGTGTCCTTGAATTGCATCTACCTCCTGCCTGCCAGCCTTTTATGCCAGGCTGTCTTGCCAACTATTTACACCAATCATAATTGTTGTCACAGTATAGTTACTAATTAAAATTAAAAAATTCTTGATTGTTGATGATCTTAATCCTCAGTTTGCTCGTGCCCTAGAATTGCACTTTTTTACTTCCTTGCAAGTCTGTGTGCCAGGCCTACTCGAAAAATATTTACACCAATCATATTTGTTGTGACAGTATTCTAATAATTAAAAATTAAAATTTTTGGTAATAGTTGTGAATCGTCAGTTTGCTGGTGCCATTGAATAGCACTTTCCTCCTGCCTTGCAGACTGCTGTGAGCCAGGCCCACCTAGACAATTGTTGCCAGCAATTATATTTCTTTTAACAGTATTGCAAAAATTGTCAATCATCACTGTTTTGACTGTCAGTAATCAGTCTCCTAGTGTCCTTGAATTGCATCTACCTCCTGCCTGCCAGCCTTTTGTGCCAGGCCGTCTTGCCAACTATTTACACAAATCATAATTATTGGTCACAGTATAGTTACTAATTAAAATTAAAAAATTCTTGATTGTTGATGATCTTAATCCTCAGTTTGCTCGTGCCCTAGAATTGCACTTTTCTACAGCCTTCCAAGTCTGTGTGCCAGGCCTTCTTGAAAAATATTTACACCAATCATATTTGTTGTGACATTATTCTAATAATTAAAAATTAAAATTTGTGTTTCTACCCCATATAGCTCCTCTTTCTGATGTCACCTATATTAGACCTACTTGCATAAGAATCCGAGCATTTGACTGAGTAACCTTACTATTGGACCCTCAGAAGTTTCCTAGCCCTTAAGATGCCTATATTTTCCTAAATTTCACTATGGCCCGCCTCCCCCCAAACTAAAAGTGGCTCTGGCCCACTGCTCCCCCCCACTTAAACCATACCACTACCAGTGAATACTGCTGACTTTCTTTGTTGTATAATTGAATCTATTGGCTCTTTCTACTAAGGGATGTTCAACTTTTTATAACCCTCTACTCCCATACACATCACTCGCCTTATCATTAGGATTCCTAAATATGCATACTTATTTTATAATGTACCTTGTTATTTTGGTAGTGGTTGGTCCATGAAAAAATTAGAGGTCATTCCTACCCCTGCACAGGTTGGTTGCTATAGATTCCATCACCCTTTTGTTAATATTTACCACAGGTACATGGATTCTACAAGCTTTGTCTGATGTATTAAGCTCTAATACTGCTCTGTATTTTGTACTTAACCTGTGCTGCTGGCTTATTGTTTGTTACCTTTTACTTTTACCTCAATAAAAAAATATTTTTCAAAAAAAAAAAATTTTTAAATTTGTGGTAATAGTTGTTGTGAATCCTCAGTTTGCTGGTGCCATTGAATAGCACTTTCCTGCTGCCTTGCAGCCTGCTGTGAGCCAGGCCCACCTAGCCAATTGTTGCCAGCAATCATATTTCTTTTAACAGTATTGCAAAAATTGTCAATCATCACTGTTTTGACTGTCAGTAATCAGTCTCCTAGTGTCCTTGAATTGCATCTACCTCCTGCCTGCCAGCCTTTTGTGCCAGGCCGTCTTGCCAACTATTTACACCAATCATAATTTTTGGTCACAGTATAGTTGCTAATTATAATTTAAAAAATCTTGATTGTTGATGATCTTAATCCTCAGTTTGCTCGTGCTCTAGAATTGCACTTTTCTACAGCCTTCCAAGCCTGTGTGCCAGGCCTACTTGAAAAATATTTACACCAATCATATTTGTAGTGACAGTATTCTTAATAATTAAATATTAAAATTGTTGTTAATAGTTGTTGAGAATCCTCAGTTTGCTGGTGCCATTGAATAGCACTTCCCTGCTGCCTTGCAGCCTGCTGTGAGCCAGGCCCACCTAGCCAATTGTTGCCAGCAATCATATTTCTTTTAACAGTATTGCAAAAATTGTCAATCATCACTGTTTTGACTGTCAGTAATCAGTCTCCTAGTGTCCTTGAATTGCATCTACCTCCTGCCTGCCAGCCTTTTGTGCCAGGCCGTCTTGCCAACTATTTACACCAATCATAATTATTGGTCACAGTATAGTTACTAATTAAAATTAAAAAATTCTTGATTGTTGATGATCTTAATCCTCAGTTTGCTCGTGCCATTGAATTGCACTTTTCTACTGCTTGCCAGCCTGTGTGCCAGGCCCAACTATCCAATTAGTGCCAGCAATCATATTTCTTTTAACAGTATTGCAAAATTTGTCAATCATGACTGTTTTGACTGTCAATCTGCAGTCTACTAGTGCCCTTGAATTGAATTTTCCTCCTGCCTGCCTGCCTGTGTGCCAGTCCCAACTAGCCAATTAGTGCCACCACTCATATTTATTGTAACAGGATTGGAATTTTTGTTAATCATAACTGTTTTGACTGTGATTCTTCAGTCTCCTAGTGCCATTGAATTGCAGTTTCCTTTCTCCCAGCGTGTGTGCCAGACAGGCCCATTTGCCAACTAGTGCCAAACAATCATATTTGTTGCCACACTACTTGTAATATTTTAAAAAATTAACAATTTGTGATTTTTAAAACATCTGTCTTTTTTGTTGTTGTCAGTCTCACAGTGTATACTGTGCCCACTTTCACAGTGCCACCACTCAATTGGTGTAATAGTATTGTTAGTGTCCATTTAAAAAAAAATGACAGGCAGAGGCAGGCCACCCCGCAGGTTCCGTGGTCGTGGTGCTGTGATTCCTTTAGACCCTACAAATATGCACATTGTTCAGACGCCGGGTGCCAGGGGGGACGCAAAAACTTCTGAGGAGGACCTAGTTGAATGGCTAACACAGGACACCCAATCTTCTTCAGCTTCCGCTGCTAGTCCTCCTAACCTTGACGCACCATCTAAGTCCAGCTATGCTTTGGGCAGGTCTCAAGTGACCAGTGCCACTCCCCCGCCTGTCGCCACCACCAACACTAGCACCATAGCCGCTTCACTTGATCTGTCACAGGAGTTATTGACACATCATTTGGAAGAAATGAGTGATGCGCAACCATCATTGACATAGGATGTAGATAATAGTGATCAGTCTCAGTCAGGCAGCATCAGGTACGGTGTGATGATGATGATGATGTTGTACCCGCTGCTGCTTCCTTTCTTGATGTTTCAGATACAAGTGAAGCGGTTGATGATGATGTGTCGGTGGATGTCACGTGGGTGCCTGCTAGAAGAGAAGAAGAAGAGGGGGAAAGTTCAGATGGGGAGACAGAGAGGAGGAGGAGGAGGAGACAATTTGGAAGCATGGGGAGGTCGTCTCAAGGAGCTAGTGGCACAGTCAGACAGCATGCATCGTCACCAGGGGTCAGCCAGACAGCACGCCGATGCACATCAACGCATGCTGTTGCCACCACCAGAATGCCGTCATCGCAGTGCTCAGCAGTCTGGCATTTTTTTGTGTGTCTGCCTCTGACAACAGCGATGCCATTTGCAACCTGTGCCAAAAGAAACTGAGTCGTGAGAAGTCCAAGAGCCACCTAGGTACAACTGCTTTGCAAAGGCACATGGTCTCCCATCACAAAGGCCAATGGGAAGAACACATGAGTAGAAGCAGCACACAAAGTGAAAGCCGCCCTCCTCCTCCTGCTCCAGCATCTTCAGCCACGTCAACCAGTGCTGTCCTCCTTGCCCCCTCTCAACCATCCTCCACTCAGTCTCTCTTACGTAGCAGTTCCTGGTCATCTGCCCACAGTCAGGTGTCTGTCAAGGACATGTTTGAGCGCAAGAAGCCAATTTCTCAAAGTCACCCCCTTGCCCGGCGTCTGACAGCTGGCTTGTCTGAACTCTTAGCCCGCCAGCTTTTACCATACAAGCTGGTGGAGTCTGATGCTTTCAAAAAAATTTGTATCTATTGGGACACCGCAGTGGAAGGTACCTGGCAAAAATTTATTTTCACAAAAGGCAATCCCAAACCTGTACTCTGTTGTGAGAAAGGAAGTTATGGCATGTCTGGCACACAGCGTTGGGGCAAGGGTCCATATGACCACGGATAGCTGGTCTGCAAAGCATGGTCAGGGCAGGTATATCACCTACACTGCGCATTGGGTAAACCTGCTGACTTCTGACAAGCATGGAATGCGTGGCTCTGCAGAAGAGTTGGTGACACCGCCACAACTTGCAGGCAGGCCTGCTGCTACCTCCTCTACTCCTCCTACTCCATCCTCTTCCATAACCTCTTCCTTGGCTGATTCCTCTTCAACTTCTGCGTCTTGCTCCATATCTATTGCACCCCCCCAGCTCCCCAGGTACTATGCTACATCCCAGGTACGGCAGTGTCACGCCGTCTTGGGGTTGACTTGCCTGAAAGCGGAGAGTCACACCACACCAGCACTCCTGACCGCCCTGAACGCACAGGTGGATCAGTGGCTGACTCCGCACCAACTGGAGATTGGCAAGGTTGTTTCTGACAATGGAAGTAATTTGGTGGCGGCATTGAAATTGGGCAAGTTGACACATGTGCCGTGCATGGCACATGTGTGTAATCTAATTGTATAACGATTTGTCCATAAGTACCCAGGCTTACAGGACATCCTGAAGCAGGCCAGGAAGGTGTGTGGCCATTTCAGGCGTTCCTACACGGCCATTGCGCACTTGTCCAATATCCAGCGTCGAAACAACCTGCCAGTGAGGAGCTTGATTTGCGACAGCCCGACATGGTGGAATTCAACACTCCTAATGTTTGACCGCCTGCTCCAACAAGAAAAAGCTGTTAATGAGTATTTGTATGACCGGGGTGCTAGGCCAGCCTCTGGGGAGCTGGGGATATTTTTTCCAAATTACTGGATGCTCATGAGCAATGCCTGTAGGCTCATGCGTCCTTTTGAGGAGGTGACAAACCTTTTCAGCCGCACTGAAGGCACCATCAGCGACATCATACCATTTGTTTTCTTCATGGAGCGTGCCCTGCGAAGAGTGCTGGATCAGGCAGTAGATGAGCGTGAAGAGGAAGCGGGAGAGTTGTGGTGTCCATCACCCCCACAAACAGCCGAATCAGCATCGCTTGCTGGACCTGCGGAAATGCAGGAAGAGGATTGTGAGGAAGAGCAGTCAGAGGAGGAATGTGGCTTTGAGGAGGAGGAGGAGGAAGACCGAGCACAACAGGCATCCCAGGGTGCTCGTTGTTGTCACCTCTCTGGTACCCGTGGTGTTGTACGTGGCTGGGGGGAAGAAGATACCATCAGTGAGATCAGTGAGGAGGAGGAACGCGACATGATTAGCTCAGCATCCAACCTTGTTCAAATGGGTTCTTTCATGCTGTCGTGCCTGTTGTGGGACCCTCGTATAAAAAAGCTGAAGGAGAACGACCTGTACTGGGTGTCCACGCTCCTCGACCCCCGGTATAAGCATAAAGTGCCTGAAATGTTACCAAATTCCCGCAAGTCGGAAAGGATGGAGCATTTTCATAATAAATTAAAAACTATGCTTTACACAGCGTATAAGGGTGATGTCACAGCACCACGGGAATGTAACAGGGGAAGAGATGAATTGATTAATCCTCCTCCTCCTCCCACGACCATGGCGGCAAGGACCGGACGCTTTCCTGACGTCTTGTTGATGGAGGACATGCGTACCTTTTTCACTCCCATGCACCATCAGAGCCTTTCGGGATCCAGCCTTAGAGAAAGACTCAACCGACAGGTAGCAGACTACCTAGCTTTAACTGCGGATCTCGACACTCTCAGGAGCGATGGACCCCTTGACTACTGGGTGTGCAGGCTGGACTTGTGGCCTGAGCTATCCCAATTTGCAATGGAACTTCTGGCCTGCCCCGCTTCAAGTGTCCTGTCCGAAAGGACTTTTAGTGCAGCAGGAGGATTTGTCACTGAGAATAGAAGTCGCCTAGGTCAAAAAAGCCTTGACTATCTCACTTTGATAAAAATGAATGAGGGCTGGATCCCGAAGGGACTGACATTGGGCGATACATTTGAATTAAAAAGGCCTGATGATGAGATGAGCTGGCTTGGGCTACAACTGGTACACAGGCTGGCCTTTTTTTTTTTTTTTATAAAGCCGGAGGACTTGCTTGACTTATCCGCCAACAACTAGTGTTCAAGCCACAAGCTTTTAGGGCACTTTATAAATGATTTACAAACATCAATTTTTCTGGCCGCTGCTACAGCAGTTGCTACAACAATACCCCAATTTTTCAGTCATTTGTACATTCCGATTTTTTCTGGCCTCTGCTGCAGCTCTGTGGGTACAAAACTCAAATAAAAAAAATAAGGCACATAACACTAGTGATTAAACTGTTACGAATTGTACAACTTAGCACACCACTCATATCTGGTGGACCATTAAATTGAACGCAAAATGCCACAAATTTGAAAGAGTAGGACCAACCAAGCATCTTTATCCGTCTCTTGGTTGCTCTAAATTATCTCTGTGTTCCATCTATGCCATACCTGTACTCTATTGTGCAAAAGGGTGGCATATGTGGTGTTTCATGCTGTTGTGGATGTTGCGGGTCATGGCCCATGGTATAAAAAGGCTGAAGGAGAACGACCTGTAATGGGTGCCCCAGCAAATTTTTTGAAAAATGTTCCTGGTTCCTCTCAATTATCTCTGGGTTTCTAAAATGGATGCAATACCTGTACTCGCTTGTGCAAAAGGATGGCATATGTGGTGTTGTTTCCTGCAGTTGTTTATGTTGAGGGTGCTGGACCCTCTTATAAAAAAGCTGAAGGAAAATGACCTGGAGTGGGAGTCCAAGCATGGTTTTTGGGGCTATTTCACTTTTCCAAACAATTATCTGTGGGTTTCTAAAATCAATGCCGTACCAGTACTCTATTGCTCAAAAGTATGCCATATGTTCTCTTTCCTGCTGGTATTTTGTTTGAGGGTCCTGGACCCTCTTATAAAAAGGCCTAAGGAGAAAGAGGTGTACTGGGTGTCCACTCATTTTTTTTTTCTATTTCACATTTGACCAAAATTATCTCTGGGTTTGTAAAATTAAAGCTGTACCTGTACTCTATTGTTCAAAAGGATGCCATACGTCCTCTTTCCTGCTGGTGTTTTTTTGAGGGCCCTGGACCCTCTTATAAAAAGGCCTAAGGAGAAAGAAGTGTACTGGGTGTCCATCGAATAATTTTTTTTAATTCAAATTTCCATTTGCAACAAATTATCTCTGGGTTTCTAAAATCAATGCCTTTCCTGTACTCTATTGTTCAAAAGGATGCCATACGTCCTCTTTCCTGCTGGTGTTTTTTTTGAGGGTCCTGGACCCTCTTATAAAAAGGCCTAAGGAGAAAGAAGTGTACTGGGTGTCCATCGAATAATTTTTTTTAATTCAAATTTCCATTTGCAACAAATTATCTCTGGGTTTCTAAAATCAATGCCTTTCCTGTACTCTATTGTTCAAAAGGATGCCATACGTCCTCTTTCCTGCTGGTGTTTTTTTTGAGGGTCCTGGACCCTCTTATAAAAAGGCCTAAGGAGAAAGAGGTGTACTGGGTGTCCACTCATTTTTTTTTCTATTTAACATTTGACAAAAATGATCTCTGGGTTTGTAAAATCAATGCTGTACCTGTACTCTATTGTTCTAAAGGATGCCATACGTCCTCTTTCCTGCTGGTGTTTTTTTTTGAGGGTCCTGGACCCTCTTATAAAAAGGCCTAAGGAGAAAGAAGTGCACTGGGTGTCCATCAAATCATTTTTTTGATTCAAATTTCCATTTGCAAAAAATTATCTCTGGGTTTCTAAAATCAATGCCTTTCCTGTACTCTATTGTTCAAAAGGATGCCATATGTCCTCTTTCCTGCTGGTGTTTTGTTTGAGGGTCCTGGACCCTCTTATAAAAAGGCCTAAGGAGAAAGAATTGTACTGGGTGTCCATCGAATCATTTTTTTGATTCAAATTCCCGGTTGCAACAAATTATCTCCGGGTTTCTAAAATCAATGCCTTTCCTATAATCTTTTTTTCAAAAGGATGCCATATGTCCTCTTTCCTTCTGCTGGTTTTGTTGAGTGTCCTGGAGCCTCTGCTAAAAAGGCCTAAGGATAAATAAGTGTACTGGGTGTCTATTCAATGTTTTTTTAGATTTCCCGGTTGTAACAAATTATCTCTGTGTTTCTAAAATCAATGCCTTTCCTGTAATCTATTTTCAAAAGGATGCCATATGTCCTCTTTCATGCTGTTGTTTCAGTTGAGGCTCCGGGACCCTCTTATAAAAAGGCCTAAGGATAAAGAAGTGTACTGGGTGTCCAATCAATGTTTTTTTTTCTATTTCCCGGGTAATATAAATGATCTCTGTGTTTCTAAAATCAATGCCTTTCCTGTAATCTAATTCACAAAAGTATGCAATATGTCCTCTTTCCTGCTGCTGGTTTTGTTGAGGGTCCTGGAGCCTCTGCTAAAAAGGCCTAAGGATAAAGAAGTGTACTGGGTGTCTAATCTATGTTTTTTTAGATTTCACAGTTGAAACAAATTATCCCCGGGTTTCTAAAATCAATGCCTTTCCTGTAATCTATTTTTCACAAGGATGCCATATGTACTCTTTCATGCTGTTGTTTCTGTTGAGGCTCTGGGAGCCTCTTATTAAAAAGGCCTAAGGATAAATAAGTGTACTGGGTGTCTAATCAATGTTTTTTTAGATTTCACGGTTGCAACTAATGATCTCTGTGTTTCTAAAATCAATGCCTTTCATGTAATCTAATTTTCAAAAGGATGCCATATGTCCTCTTTCGTGCTGCTGGTTTTGTGGAGGGTCCTGGAGCCTCTGCTAAAAAGGCCTAAGGATAAAGAAGTGTACTGGGTGTATAATCTATGTTTTTTTAGATTTCACGGTTGCAACTAATGATCTCTGGGATTCTAAAATCAATGCCTTTCCTGTAATCTATTATTCAAAAGGATGACATATCTCCTCTTTCATGCTGTTGTTTCGGTTGAGGCTCCGGGACCCTCTTATTAAAAAGGCCTGAGGAAAAATAAGTGTACTGAGTGTCTAATCAATGTTTTTTTCTATTTCCCGGGTCATATAAATAATCTCTGGGATTCTAAAAACAATGCCTTTCCTGTAATCTATTATTCAAAAGGATGACATATCTCCTCTTTCATGCTGTTGTTTCGGTTGAGGCTCCGGGACCCTCTTATTAAAAAGGCCTAAGAATAAATGAGTGTACTGGGTGTCTAATCAATGTTTGTTTCTATTTCCCGGGTCATATAAATGATCTCTGTGATTCTAAAATCAATGCCTTTCCTGTAATCTATTATTCAAAAGGATGACATATCTCCTCTTTCATGCTGTTGTTTCGGTTGAGGCTCCGGGACCCTCTTATTAAAAAGGCCTGAGGACAAATAAGTGTACTGAGTGTCTAATCAATGTTTTTTTCTATTTCCCGGGTCATATAAATAATGTCTGGGATTCTAAAAACAATGCCTTTCCTGTAATCTATTATTCAAAAAAGGATGACATATCTCCTCTTTCATGCTGTTGTTTCGGTTGAGGCTCCGGGACCCTCTTATTAAAAAGGCCTAAGAATAAATGAGTGTACTGGGTGTCTAATCAATGTTTTTTTCTATTTCCCGGGTCATATAAATGATCTCTGGGATTTTAAAATCAATGCCTTTCCTGTAATCTATTATTCAAAAGGATGACATATCTCCTCTTTCATGCTGTTGTTTCGGTTGAGGCTCCGGGACCCTCTTATTAAAAAGGCCTGAGGATAAATAAGTGTACTGGGTGTCTAATCAATGTTTTTTTCTATTTCCCGGGTCATATAAATGATCTCTGGGATTCTAAAATCAATGCCTTTCCTGTAAAATATTATTCAAAAGGATGACATATCTCCTCTTTCATGCTGTTGTTTCGGTTGAGGCTCCTGGACCCTCTTATTAAAAAGGCCTAAGAATAAATGAGTGTACTGGGTGTCTAATCAATGATTTTTTCTATTTCCCGGGTCATATAAATGATCTCTGTGATTCTAAAATCAATGCCTTTCCTGTAATCTATTATTCAAAAGGATGACATATCTCCTCTTTCATGCTGTTGTTTCGGTTGAGGCTCCGGGACCCTCTTATTAAAAAGGCCTGAGGATAAATAAGTGTACTGGGTGTCTAATCAATGTTTTTTCTATTTCCCGGGTCATATAAATGATCTCTGGGATTATAAAATAAATGCCTTAACTGTAATCAATTGTTCACAAGTATGCCATATGTCCTCTTTCATGCTGTTGTTTCAGTTGAGGCTCCGGGAGCCTCTTATAAAAAGGCTAAAGGATAAAGAAGTGTTCTGGGTGTCCAATCAATGTTTTTTTTAATTTCACAGTTGCAAAAAAATTATCTATGGCTTTGTAAAATCTATGCCTTACCTGTCATCTATTGTTCAAAAGGATGCCATATGTCCTCTTTCCTGCTGTTGTTTTTGTTGGGGGTCCGGAACACTATTCTAAAAAGGCCGAAGGAGAATGACCTGTACTGTACTTGGTGTCCAATCATGTTTTTGTTTTCAATTTCACGGTTCATAATAAATATCGCCGTGTAACTAAAATCAATGCCATACCTGTACTCTGTTGTTCAAAAGGATGGCATATGTGGTTTTTCATTCTGTTGTGGTTGTTGAGGGTCGTGGCCGTGGGACAGCGTATAAAACGGCTGAAGGAGAACAACCTGTACAGCCTTTCTCCTCTTTTTAGGCAGGCCAGCTCTTTGCATACATGCCCACAGTCTCTGTAACGCATGCCTCTTTTAGGGAGAGGTGCAGCCATAATGCAGGGTCAGAATCTCTGCCTGCAACTTGGTTCCCTGCACGCACGTATTGTTGTTATATTTTTGGTGAGGGTAATCATGATGGCCATGTAGACCACCACCACCGAGAGTCCTGGAAGTAACAGGGATGATGAGATGAAAGAGCTAAGAATAGTAGAACTTGAAACAACAGAGTTAGCCATGGGTGTTAGTGCAAAACCGCTTGGCTTTTTTTTTGGCTTTGGGTGCGGCTATTCATGCAGGCCATATAAAGCTGCCACCATTCGGTGTTGTATCAGCTATTAAACTAATAAGAACAGTACTACCAAAATACAGCCAATGAAGGGCCTTAGGAAGACTGAGCCAAGGTTGGATTGTAGTATTTGGTTAGGCTAATCATGATGGCCATGTAGACCACCACCGAGAGTCCTGGAAGTAACAGGGATGATGAGATGAAAGTGCTAAGAATAGTACTACTTGAAACAACAGAGTTAGCCATGGGTGTTAATCCAAGACCGCTTGGATTTATTTTTGTATTGGGTGCGGCTAATCATGCAGGCCATATAGAGCTGCCACCATTCGGTGTTGTATCAGCTATAAAAATAATAAGAACTGTACTATCAAAATACAGCCAATGAAGGGCCTATGAAGACTGAGCAAAGGTTGGATTGTAGTATTTTGTTCGGCTAATCATGATGGCCATGTAGACCACCCGTGACAGGGATGAAAGTGCTAAGAATAGTACTAATTTAAACAACTGAGTTAGCCATGGGTGTTAGTCTAAGACCACTCGGCTTTTTTTTGGGTTTGGGTGCAGCTAATCATGAAGGCCAGATAGACCTGCCACCATTTGGTGTTGTAACAGGTATTAAACTGCAAAGAACAGTACTACTTAACACAACCTACTTACCATGGGTTCCAGAGCATATGTTTGGTTATTATATTTTGTAAGGGTAATCATGCAGGCCATATAGACCTCCACAGATAGGGTGAGTATGAGTAACAGCTATTAAAATGCGAAGGACGTTACTAATTAACACAACATAGTTACCATGGGTCGCAGACCAAGAGCAGATGTCTTATTATTATATTTTGTATGGGTAATCATCCAGGCCGTATAGACCTCACCAAATAGGGGGAGTTACAGAGATTAAAGTGCTATGAATGGTAGTACTTAAAACACAACCTAGTTAAAATAGGTACCAGACCGCATGTCTTATTATTATATTTTTTCAGGGTAATCAGGCAGCCCATATAGAACACCCCCGATTGGGGGGGGGGGAACAGGGATTAAAGTACTAAGAAAAGTACTAATTAACACAAGCTAGTTGGGTCCAAGAATGCATGTTTAATTATTAGACTTTATTAGGGTAATTATATATCTAACAAATCTATCTATTTCTCTTCTATCGATTCTATCTAACTATCAATCTATGTATATCTATCTATCCTATCTATCAATCTTCTGTCCGGGATGTTTTGAGACAGCCACTTTGGGAATGTTAGTTGATTTAGGCCCATTATGGCTTAAAAGCAGACTCTGCATAAACTATGTAATTTTCCATAGGAGTTTTGCCAGGGATCCCCCTCCAGCATGCGACAGTCCAGCTGTTAGTACCCTTGAAACAACTTTTCCATCACTATTGTGGCCAGAAAGAGTTCTTGTAGGTTTTAAAGTTCGCCTGCCTATTGAATTCAATGGCGCGGGTTCGCGAACAATACCGGAAGTTTGAGTCCGCCGTTCGCGAACCGAAAATTTTAGGTTCGCGACATCACTATATATGTTTTGTCTGTTAATATCTGGTAATACATGTCTCGTTTTTATGGTAACAATGCTTGCCTATATGTTGTGTTTTATCTTTATGTATAAATTACAATTTCATTTAGCAGAAACATCTATTTGCTCAAGTTCATAACTACACACATTAATTTTCATCCTGACTACATTTTTTTTTTTAAATATAGTAATTTATATCATATAGTATAATTGCTATTATTACCTCTGTTAAATAAACTTCCTCAGTTAAGCCATCTATACCCCACATTTGCCCTTAAGCCAGATGGAAGCAGAGCAGACCGATACATTCACGTGATAAGTCACATAACACTAAGTTACATGACATTATACACTACGGGATAATTCCGGAAGTGACACACACGTCTTTAGTCAAAATTGAAAACAGTATCCTTTTGACACATACACATATTCCGTACACACTAGGTCTGAACCGGAAATATTACCCTTGACACTTATTGTAACGTATTTCTGGCGCCAAAATTCTGCCACAACCCCCATTTCTGATAGGCTCAAGGAGCCTTTAAATATTCTAGTAATCAGTAAACAGCTGGTATTGTCTTGTTAAAGGCCTTGCTAAAGGCCGAAACGTGTCAACCCTCTGATCCTTTGACTAACCAGCCCGAGTTTCTCTATATATGTGGTGAGCACATGTCGTATTTAGCGCCGTTAGCTTTACAGTTTTTGGTGCATCTGTTCATTTTTTCTTCTTACAGGTATTTGCAGGCTATTCCGGCAAACTCTGGACTTAAAACACTTTCCACTTCTCCTTCACCTTTGGATTCACACATCTTGGGATACAATTCATTTGAAAAAAAAAATATATATATATATATTCACCTTTTTGGGGCTATTATTTCAGGACTAATTTTTCACATATACAATAATATTTTTTTGCCTAAATCATGACATGTCACACCTTTTGTCCAAATTTTTTTCAATGTCTGAGTTTGATCACATCTAGTGCTCCTTCTATATATGGCTCCTCCTGAGCACTTCATATCTATTGTTTTTTTACATATATGCATATATTTTTTATCAAATATGTTTCATTTGCTGTAAATTAGGCTTCTGTAGTGTAGCTGCCCCCATAAATAATACTCTACCCCCCACCCCATCCCAGATTGACTTCCCACCCTCTTATCCCATCCCTCAGTAATATAACCAGGATTCCCCCTCTCCCTCCTCCTCATTCCCGCCTTCCCCCTCCTTGCCCCTCTCAGACGCATGTAACTCCCACCCCCTCCAGGGGCCGGCCATCTGCCTCCCTTCTTACCCTCTCACCCACCAACGATTGGCACCACCGCAGCCCGATGCATATATATATATATATATATATATATATATATATATATAAAGAGAGAGAGAGAGAGAGAGAGAGAGAGAGAAGCAAGTAAAATGTGTTCACTCAGTATACTGGGTAGACACAAGTGATACTCTATAATTGGCGCTAGTCAATATTGTGTAGGGTATAGTGGCAGCTATATAAGACAAGTACTGGTTGAGATGTATGACCCCAATCAGTAAGTGTAAATGTGTATACAAGGGTTAATACAGCGCCTATATATCCATTAAAATATGGGTAATGTATGGGAATATGAATAAAAGAGATAAATAATAGATTAAAAAATATTGATAATAAATAAAAAAGATATAAAAATATATAGTAAAATAAATAATACTAAAAAGTAAATAAATTGTGAAACAATGTTCATATAAGTCTTTAGAATGTATACAGTCCGTAATAAATCTTCACATAAAGTTGATATGCAGTAATAGATGGTATATAATACCCTTACCAGATATTACCCCAATCTAATGAGGTAAGTATGCCGCACTGGGGGTATATATAGATAGTAGAATCTTCTCCTTGTATCCAGATGTGATGCCTCTTGGGTTTTCGTTAGCCTCCTGGAGTATGCAGGGATGTGTTTCTGGTTGTAAATAGATCCCTTGCACTTCCTTTGGGTTGGTAGTTAGCCTCTTGGAGTACCTTTTCTGTCTTGGTATAAACTTTCTCCAGCGTAAGGATACCCAGGGAGACAAGAATGGATATATAGTGTAATACAGTTTATTTACAATTAGGCACAGAAATGTAATTCACATAGCACTCACATTTAACATCCTCAAACTATATGAGGTATGTGTATGGCATATAGGACTCCAATGGGTCCTTCCACAGATAGATATGAGATACAGGTTCCCCAATCTTAGTATAAAACTTTGTAACGAAGTATTATGCAGCTGTTGCTGTTTCCCAAGTGAGGTAGTATTGTATAATACAAGTATCTCATGAAGTAATGCTAGCAAGCTAGCTACAAGGAGTGACAATGTTATTTAAAAACAATTTAGACAAAGCACAGTTAAAATTAAGCATGTAAAAAAATATAAGTAATTAGTATCCCTGACGCGTTTCAAAGGTTTGTGTAGATAAATCCTTCTTCCTCAGAGGACGTTTTTAAATAACATTGTCACTCCTTGTAGCTAGCTTGCTAGCATTACTTCATGAGATACTTGTATTATACAATACTACCTCACTTGGGAAACAGCAACAGCTGCATAATACTTTGTTACAAAGTTTTATACTAAGATTGGGGAACCTGTATCTCATATCTATCTGTGGAAGGACCCATTGGAGTCCTATATGCCATACACATACCTCATATAGTTTGAGGATGTTAAATGTGAGTGCTGAGTGAATTACATTTCTGTGCCTAATTGTAAATAAACTGTATTACACTATATATCCTTTCTTGTCTCCCTGGGTATCCTTACGCTGGAGAAAGTTTATACCAAGACAGAAAAGGTACTCCAAGAGGCTAACTACCAACCCAAAGGAAGTGCAAGGGATCTATTTACAACCAGAAACACATCCCTGCATACTCCAGGAGGCTAACGAAAACCCAAGAGGCATCACATCTGGATACAAGGAGAAGATTCTACTATCTATATATACCCCCAGTGCGGCATACTTACCTCATTAGATTGGGGTAATATCTGGTAAGGGTATTATATACCATATATTACTGCATATCAACTTTATGTGAAGATTTATTACGGACTGTATACATTCTAAAGACTTATATGAACATTGTTTCACAATTTATTTACTTTTTAGTATTATTTATTTTACTATATATTTTTATATCTTTTTTATTTATTATCAATATTTTTTAATCTATCATTTATCTCTTTTATTCATATTCCCATACATTACTCATATTTTAATGGATATATAGGCGCTGTATCAACCCTTGTATACACATATATATATATATATATATATATATATATATATATATATATATATATATATATATATATATATATATAAAAATAAAAAGAACATTTTTTTTTCTATGTGAAGAACATAGGAAAGTAACATTTTTATTCAAAACACATTTAAACCACATAAAAATGGATTAACATTATATTGCTTGTTTCAAGGTATTTGAGTAGGAACGGAACACAAGTGTACACATACTTTTTTTTTTTTTTTTTTAAAGTCCAAAAGCGCACTCTCACCTCAATTTTCCATCTGCCAGGGTGCTATCAATTAAATGCAACAAAGTGGAGGAGGCACCCACTGGTCTTTTTCAAAAGTGTGGTTTAATCCGTGTGATGTTTCAGGGACACTCTCCCTTTCCTCAGACTGAGGAAGGGAAGAGTGTCTCTGAAATGTCACACAGAATAAACCACACTTTTGAAAAAGACCAGTGTGTGCCTCCTCTACTTTGTTGCTTAGTGCAACTTTAACCGTTACACTTTACTTAAGGTTTAAAGTTGTTCTAAATATTCTAGTGCAGTTTTGACTTTTGCTCAAGTGTAAACTTTCCACTTGTAATACTAGTGCAAGTTAGCATGGTTGCAATATCGCTTGAAACAATAGGCTGCGCTAGAGCAAAGTTGGACATGCTAAACTTATTCTGATTAACATAATTTACCATGGACTTATATCAAAGTTGTGCGCTAATGTTTGCACGGTCAAGTGATATTGCTTATCAAATCTGTCCCTAAGTAAGCCAGAGGATTGATATTAAAACATATCAAAATATTGGGCTAGATTACAAGTGGAGCAGTATTTAGCAATCCTGCTTGAGCATAAACCGCTAGAAGTAAACTTTTTGCTAAATAATTCATAGAATATATATATATATATATATATATATGTATATATAAGTCCAGCACTCGCTATACCATAATTCCTCCGGGGTGCGTCCCACTCAATATGCATAAAAGGGCCAAAGAGAGCACTCACCATTGTTATCGTGTCATTCCTTGTGAACGTTTTTGGGGAGTGACCTTAATTAATGCGGTATGTGAAGTCTGCTGTAAACTTAGTGTATTACAATCTTATTGTGTATATCTTGTGTGTGAATTACAGTAAGTGTGTACATTAAAAATAAGAACCAAAGTATATCAGATGGACAGACACAGTATATACCTGACCCTAAAAATAGTATAGTATATGACTAGCCCTAAAACTAGTAAGAAAAACATTTTTGGCTATGACAAATCTATTATCAAAGAAAGGAGTCATATTAACCTTAATTTAGAAAAACTGTATAGGGTATATTGATACAGAATACATGTAACAGCTATCACTATCCTGATGATAATATTCCTAGAGGTTATAAGAACTGGAAAGGAAATTATATATCCATTGTCTATGGATAAGAGGAAACCTAGACTTGCTATATCTGTAGAAGACTCTCTGGTTTATAATTCAGACTGTGTACTTGAATAGTTAGTATATAGAAAAGACTATAGGATCCTATCAGCGTGTGGTATATCTATATGTAAAATAAATATAGAGAGGCTGGCCAACTATAAATAACAGTGCCAATCTAGTTGTGTATTAAGTCCCTTTGGAACTAAGGTGCCAAGTTCATATGTCCATCTGGCTTCTCGATGGAGGAGGAGTTTCCTCTATCCCCTCCCCTAGTTAGTGGGGGTACATGATCTATTAGTGTGTATTTTAGATCTTTAACTGTGTGTCCTTTGGATAGGAAATGCCTGGCCACCGGCTGGTCCGATTGTTTCTTGTCTATTGCCATCCTAATCACTGACCTGTGGCTTCGGCATGGCAACGGCGAGTGCTCTTTTTGGCCTTTATATATATATATATATATATATATATATATATATATATATATATATATTACAGTATCCATAATAATTTTAATAATTATTAATAATATTTTTTATTTAATATTACATTACTGCACCTTAAGATAACTACATTTTTATGTGTGCTAACCAGATACCACGTTAGCCTGAAAGCACAAAACCTAAAGGGTGTTATGCATATTTTACATTCCTATGTTCTTCACATAGATTTTTTTTTCATTTTTATTATTAAATATATATTTCTATATATATATGATAATATTCATGTAAAAGATATATATATATATATATATATATATATATATATATATATATATATATATATATATATATATATATATATATATATATATATGTATATACCCTCAGTGCTGGACATTTTCTGATTATTGGATATAATTTACCACTTGCCTGTGCATTGTGTGGGAATGGGAGTGTATATTTACACTGTATACAAAATGGAAAACACACAGGGGTTTAAAACTTTTTCCTACACTGATTTGGAGGCAGCAAGAATTACTACTCTCACAAAAGGACCTAGAGATTTTCTGAAAATTGTGCCCTCTGAATCGCTCTCCAAGGAGTATGAGTAACTTGCCAAGAAAAAGTTAGCTTATGTCCTGCATGCAGCTACTCTCGTTGAGTATCATCATATAAAAAGGATTCCTAGAAGGCTACGGATAGGTGCTCGCCCTACCTTGATGTCTGAAAATAAAGGCTACTGTGATACATTTGAGCAGATGCTAAAAAAAGTGCTCAATGGACCTTATGGTCCTGACTGTTGATTGTCTCAATAAGGAGGTAGCTGCACAAAAGGAGAAAATAACAGAGTTGGAGTCTGACATCAAAAATAATTTACCACCGGAGGATTCAGATAAAACGCTGCTGAATATAAACAACACTGTTGCTGATTTGAAGAAGGTGATCGAGGCACGGAAGAGAGCCAAATTCGTCAGGGACGAGACAGATTACACTCAGGGTAGAGTGTACAGATGGCGGCATGACCCGGAAGGATCCTTCAGACAGGGCACTTCCGGTAAGCATCGACACCGTGTCCGGGGGCCAGTACAGAGCAGTAGCAGCTCTGGAACGTCTGAGCAGTCCTAGGGGACTCGGATACAGACGTGAGTGTAGAAGGAGCCAAAACCAAGCCGGCAAAAGAGAAAAACAGCCGTCAGCTCCGGTCGTCCAAACATTAAGGACACAGAAGGTTCATAGAGGGGGTAAGAAGCATTGCAAACATGTTACACTTATAACTAACAAAGTGACATTTAACATTGAGACTGACAACTTGTTGAATATCTCGGGGTCTGAAATCACAGTTGAAGAGACTGAGATACTTAAGAAGGGCTTAACATTCTGCCCTGATAAAGATTGTAATTTCTTTCAGTTACAGGAAGACTTGTATCGTTTTTTTCGAAGTATAAGATTGAAAACTATGGGTTTTATTAAGGAAAGTAGTAATATGGCTAATGTTGTATCTAATATTAAATTGAAGGATTTGGGGTTGCGCAACAAAAGATCCTATATCCCTCAACAAAATAACCATAGTGTTGAGACTTTTATTAGTCTTCTTAACAATGATGTTGAACTTTTGCAGCGCAATCTATATAAGAAACATAGAAAATGTACTAACTTCACAAAATTTTTTAATCAAGCCCTTAATAGTCTGAAATCTAAAACTAATATAATCTTGAAAAAAGCTGATAAGGGCGGAGCCACTGTGGCCTTAGATAGAGCATATTAAATTAATGAAATAAGGGAACAGCTTAATGCTGCACATGTTTATAAAACACTTCCCTATAATCCAGTATTTCAGATAAAAAAGGAAATTGAATGCATTCTAGTAAAGCTTTATCTAATGACATAATTGACAAAAAGGTATTTAAGTTTGTGAATATAGAACATCCCCGGACCCCAGTTCTGTATACTCTGCCGAAAGTTCATAAAGATGTTATTAAGCCCCCAGGCCGTCCTATTGTTTCTAGTAATGGCTCTGTCACCACTAATTTCTCAATCTTTTTGGATAAGATCTTAAGGCCCTATGTGGAATTATCCACTTCATTTATAAAAGATACAGGTGATTTTTTACAGATAATTGACACATTGGATATACCTACAGATAAATATTTACTCTTTAGTCTTGATGTTGATAGTTTGTACACATCTATAACCCATGAAAGTGGTTTGGGTGCTGTTAAATTGGTGCTTAGTAGTGACAATAAGTATAGTTCCATTCAAATAGATTTTTTCATTCATTTACTTGAAATTATTTTATATTGTAATTACTTCCTGTTGGAAGATGATTATTACTTACAAATTCAAGGGACTGCCATGGGATCAAACGTCACACCCAATTATGCCAATATTTTTATGAATGTTTATGAAGAGAAATTTGTTTTTTCTCATGATTTGTTTATTAGATATTGCACCTGCTGGTGGCGCTATATCGACGATTTGTTTGGCATTTGGTTGGGAGACGTTGGGTCCCTGGTTGCTTTTGTTAATGATTTGAATACCACTACCAATCATATCAGATTTAAGTTGGAATGGAGTGAAGAAAGTATAACATTTTTGGACACAAGAATTTTTCAGTCTAAGTCTGGTTTACAAGTAGATCTGTATAGGAAAGAAACAGACTGTAACAGCCTTTTGTGTTACAATAGTGCCCATCCACCATCCCTATTTAAAGCCCTTCCTAGGAGTCAATTCCCGAGGGTACGGAAAATAGTTTCTGATGAAATGGTTTCTAAATAAAGATTAAATGAAATGAGTGTTAGGTTCCTGGAACGAGGTTATCCCATGTCCATTATTGATAAAGAGAAGCAATCTGTTTTATCTATCCCTAGAGAGTCATTGTTACATCCCAAAACAGGGATATTGAAAGGGAATTCAAAAGATAAAAAGAATGATGGAAGAATCCAAAAATAATTAGGAAACACTGGGACATGTTAGGTAAATGTAATCCTGAAGTTGCAGAGTTTAAAAATACTTCTATGCCTGCTTATAAGAGAAGTCCAAATTTTCAACAACATTTGGTAAGAGCTGATATTGGTACTAAAAGGTTAGAAAATACTCAAAGTTATATTACGAAGAAAAACAATGATTGTTTTTCATGTTTAAGCTGCTCTTGTTGTGGTAATCTTATAAAAGGATCAATATTTTATCATCCGACAACTGGCCATAAATATAATATTAAGGGATACCGCACATGTCTCTCTACTTTTGTAATTTATTTAATTAAATGCCCTTGTGAGCGGAGCTACGTGGGCGAGACTACCTGTAGTATCCGCGTTAGGATAATTGAACATAAGAGCAATATACGTACAAAAAAGTCACTGCTCCGGTTGCCCACCATTTTCTTAAAATGTGTCATGCAATAAACCAACTTAGGTTTCAGATTATTGAATGTGCACAAAAGCCACGTCGTGGTGGAGATAGAGAATGTTTATTGAAACAACGTGAAACATTCTGGATTTACAAGCTTGGCACGTTAGAACCTTCTGGGTTAAATAGAGAGTTAGATTTATCTGTGTTTTTATAAAATACTTCTTTATAAATTTCTCAGCTCAAGACATTGGTCTGATATATTGTATAATTCTATGCTAAGATGTAATTTTATGCTAAGATGTTTTTGAGATTATTTATATAGGGGTATAAACATATCTTGAATTTCTTTCTGTAATTGTATTGTATTGTATTGTAGGAAATGAATTATTGTACTCTATTGTATTTTTTGTATATGGAAAAGGAATGTCTACTTAGGATAAGTTATGTAAATAGATCCATCAAATTGTGTGTTGCTATTTGAATTGATGTTTTTTGGATACTATAGATACACCAAATTTTTTCTTTCGTGATTCAGATAGAGCATGACATTTTAAGCAACTTTCTAATTTATTCCTATTATCAAATTTTCTTCATTCTCTTGGTATCTTTATTTAAACTGCAAGAATGTAAGTTTAGATGCCGGCCCATTTTTGGTGAACAACCTGGGTTGTCCTTGCTGATTGGTGGATAAATTCATCCACCAATAAAAAAGTGCTGTCCAGAGTCTGAAAAAAAAACTTAGATGCTTTCTTTTTCAAATAAATATAGCAAGAGAACAAAGAAAAATTGATTATAGGAGTACATTAGAAAGTTGATTAAAATTGCATGCTCTATCTGAATCACAAAAGAAAATTTTTAGGTTCAGTGACCCTTTAACTTTTTTGTATACTCGTGAGTGCCCTCTAGTGGGGGCTCTGTATAAATTAACACTGTGTTCATTGTAAAATCAGCTTGACAAAGGGATATATTCCCGAAACGTTGCTCTGCTGTTTTTCCTGTGTGTTCAAAATAAAGTCTGTTGTGCTGCTTTTGGATTTTTGTACACATTGAGGGGTTTGTGGTGCCCCTGTGGTATGCATGCGGTACCCTCAGTGCTGGACATTTTCTGATTTTCAGTCAAATACATGGCCAGATACCATATGCATTTTAACCCTTATAACTAATGTTTATGTGAGTGTAATGGTAATTGTACAAGCTAACGTTAGTACAACACTTGTAATCTAATCATAGGTGTGCTTATTTTTACTAGTGGCCAATGAAATTTTGATATTTTATACTTTTATTCTTTTAAAAATCTTTGTTTTATTATCAATGTTATCACTTGAGACTCATTTTTATTTTTTATTTTTTAAAGGAATGGTCTACTTGCAAATGTTAATTGTTTAAAAAGATAGATAATTCCTTTATTACCCATTCCCCAGTTTTGCATAACCAATAGAATTATATTAATAAACTTTTTACTTCTGTGATTATCTTGTATTTAAGCCTCTGCAGACTGCCCCTTATCTCAGTTCTTTTGACAGACTTGCATTTTAACTAATCAGTGCTGACTCATAACTCCACGGAAGTGAGCACAATGTTTTCTATATGGCACACATGAACAAGCTCTGTCTAGCTGTGAAACACTGTAAAAATGCACTGAGATAAGAGGTGGCCTTCAAGGGCTTAGAAATTAGCATATGCGCCTACCTAGGTTTAGATTTCAACATAGAATATCAAGAGAACAAAGCAAAATGAGTGTTAAAAGTAAATTTGAAAGTTGTTGAAATTTGCATGCCCTATCTGAATTATGAAAGTTTAATTTTGACTATACTGTCCTTAAAGCACTTACCTAGGGGCACTTCTCTGACAAGGGAGCTTTACAAGGCCATACTTCCCACATTTGCAGAGTTACTTTAGAGCTAAAATATTTTCGGTTCATTTACCAGATTTCTTGATTATGTTGTCTTTGTTTTCCCTCTACTATATGTAAATATCTTCTTAAAGTAGTCTCAAAAAAGACTTTTGTATTTCTCTTTTGTCTCAGTAGTTATCTCTAACACAACCTGGCACAATCAATTACTTCCTCATACTATTCTCATAGGTCTATATTTAGACACTTTGGGAAGTTTTTATATAGCTACCTGTAATATTACATTTAATAGTTTAGAAGTTAAACTTTCTCTTCTAGAGTCTAGAATGATTTTTTTTTTATTGGCTACTGCCCAAGCTACCTATTAGCACGTTTATAATGATCATGCTTTTTACAATTTAGGTTTAATTAGAAACTCTTGCATTTGCATTTTTTATGGATACTCTGGAGCTAATACATTATATTTATAAATCAAACTGCAACATACATTTCTGGTAAGATTTCCAAGATTCTTCAAAAATGTTACACCTTATAGATACAATAAGGGTATGAAACCCAATAATTGATATAAAAAGTGAAATTCACTGGTGATTTCTGTGACTTATTGAGTGTCATTGTGATTAGGTTTACAACTTATATACTGATTTCTTCCAAATATAAAGAACTAGATTATGAGTAGAGTACTGACAGTTCCATGCGACCAGTAAGGGGTTTATTGCGGCTGTTTGCGCACGTCAGGTTTTAATGATCACTTGTGCGCAATTGAAATTAAAGGGACTTGAAACCCAAAATTTTACTTTCATGATTCAGATAGATCATACAATTTTATATAACTTTCCAATTTACTTTTATTATCTCATTTGCTGTATTCTCTTGGTGTTCTTTGTTGAAACACATATCTAGATAGAAGCTTGGAGCTAGCTACTGATTGGTGGCTGAACTTGTATTACCATTTTCATTGGCCTATAAATGTGTTCAGCTACCTCCCCCCATTGCTGCTTTTTAAATAAAATATACAAAGAGAATGAAGCAAAATTGATAACAGAAGTAAATTGGAAAGTTGTTTAAAAAAGTTATAATCTATCTGATTCAGCAAAGATTTAAGTTTCATGTCCCTTTAACGAGCATTGGGTTAGTGTGACCTCAGAGCTCTAGTTTACTGTTTCATAAACAAAAAAGCCTCACAAAACACATAAAAATACATTACAAAGCACACACACTAATAATAACACCATCTAATATTATTCAAAATAATATTGTACAAAAGAGTTGTAAGGGCTCAAACGTATGAGGTGTTAGGTGTTTGAAAAAAAGGCATGCAGAGGGCTTTAACATTGAGATACATTCAAATACATCTCTAAAGATGTATATGTATGTATATATATATATATATATATATATATATATATATATATGTGAACATATGTATTTATGTATTTATATGTGTATATGTAGTTACAGACATAAATACACACATAGACACATAAATACATATGTACACATATATACACATTTATATGTGCATTGGAGCCCTTTGCAGTTAAAGGGATATGATAGCCACATTTTTTCTTTCATGATTTTGATAGAGTGTGCAATTTAAGCAACTTCCTAATTCACTCCTAATTTTTTTTTCGTTCTCTTGGTATCTTTTCTTCGTTCTCTTGGTATCTTTATTTAAAAAATGTAACCTTTGTTATGACGTACTCACCGGATAAAAGTTGAATCGTGAAAGCCATGAGAGAGGAATGGAAATTGATTCAAGCAGATCCAACACTACCTTTCAACCAATGAGCAACACCTAGAGTGGCATACAAAGAGTACGGAGCCTTAGTGACCTACTGGTGAAAACCGACATCCCATGCGAGACTGATGCCCGTACATGGTTGAGAAAGAAGGGTTTCTTTAGATGCACAAGTTGTGTCACCTGTAACAGCATGTTAACAAGCTCCAGCTTTCAACACCCTGAGAAGAAGAAATACCAGATTGATATATTTCTTACTTGCACTGCAGTCTATATCATGTACCTATGACATTGTTCATATGGGAAATACTAAGCTGGAAAAACTAGCAATGATGCCAGGACGAGAATGGCTAACCACCATTCAGCCATTCGTGCAGCTTTACAGTCAGCAAGGCTGACCAACTGGTTGCACGCCATTTTCTTAAAGCTAAACATACTGTCAAGGACCTCAGATTCCAAAGCCCGCTGAATTTTTGAGTTGGGCACCCTGTCACTTAAAGGGTTGAATATCAACACAGGATGGCAATGCTACCTTTAAAGTTTTTGTGAGAATACATCATGACAGGAGTGGTCCTTCTAGTCTTAAAGAATGGAGGGACTTTTTCCAGGAGACCACTCTACTGAATTTGCTTTAGAGCCGACGCTACACTCCATTCAATGTGAGTCCTGATTCATGGTTTCTTCACAAATTGGGAGTCCTGATTCATTTTCCACTTAGTTGAGAGTCCAGATTCATTATCATATATTTGTACTTGATTCATGGCGTTGTTTGGCTCTGTTTATTAGAATGTCATCTTCTTTTTATTATAATGACATGTTCTGATTAACGTTATGCCATGTGACACATTGGCATAACTTATAACATATCCGGTTCATAGGTATACTTTGATGTATCTGTGCTAATATTTAGCTAGTTGTCTGTCCAACCCTGCAGTCCATTAAAGTGTTGCAGTTTATTTATTTGGGGTCATGAGCCTAACTTGAGTGTTTACAAGCAGTAATGACTATGTGACAGGGAGGTGTGTTTGCATGGTCCAATGAGGATGCAGTTGTCTCGGCTTGGTTAGTATTTTGACAATGGAACATATGTTTTTTTTCTACGTTTCTCTGTACTATTTTTAGTAGTTGCTACAGAATCATACAACTCACATATGGATCTATTTTGTATTTTAAATTTCTTATACATGCTCAGTTGTTACCATTTGCACACACTGCTCACTGATTGGTTGATTGTGTGTGGGAGGGCTTAACAGGCCTTTATAAGTTTGCTTTCAACACTGTTTCTCAGAAGAAGGGGTTCTTTTACACCGAAACATCACATGGTATTAAACACCTTTGTTTACAGCTGACTGAAGTCCTGTGAGTGCTTTATATGCATACTATATATATATATATATATATATATATATATATATATATATATATATATATATATAGTAGGTAAAGATATATATTTTATGAAAATACCATCAGATATATGTTGAAATGTGTATTTATGGATAAATAGAACGTATTCTGCTATGTGAAGAACATTGGAATGTGAAATATTAATATTTTCATGTCGGGTTAGCGCATTTAAGAATATGCGATCAGGCTTTTTCCCCTTTTTTTGGTCCATTGACTTTTATGGGAAATACATTATCGAGGGCAGGATATTGAAGGTTTGGATTTTTTATGCGCGTTGGGTTAGCGCGAGAGCGAAAAGAGTTTACTTTCAACTTGTAATACAAGCCCAACTCCAAGTGCACAAAAAGAATACTTTAAGCACAGTTAAAGGAATAGGAAAGTCAAAAATTAAACTTGCATGATTCGGATAGAGCATGCCATTTTAAGACACTTTTAAATTCACTTCTATTTTCAAATGTGCTTCGTTCTCATAGTATCCCTTGTTAAAAAACGAATATGCACATATCATACACTTGTGGGAGCTGCAGCTTATTGGTGCCTCCACACATTTGTTTTGCGATTGGCTAAATAGATTTTTTCAGCTTCCTGTCAGTAGTGCAATGCTGTCCCTTCAGCAATGGATAACAAGAGAATGAAGAAAATTTGATAATAGAATTAAAATGGAAAGTTGTTTAAAATTGTATGTTCTATCTGAATCATAAAAAAAAATGTGGGTTTACTATCCCTTTAACACTTGAGTGGGAATGTTAAAAAATGCTCCACTTTTAATCTGGCTCAAAGTGTCCAAGTCAAAATGATTTTTTTTATTTTAAAAAAAGAAGAAAAAAAGGCTAGTTTGCCATACGTTACTTTAGTTAAAGGGACACTGAAGCCAAATTTTTTCTTTCATGATTCAGATAGAGCATGCAATTTTAAGCAACTTTCTAATTTACTCCTATTATCAATTTGTCTTTGTTCTCTTGCTTTTTTTATTTGAAAAAGAAGGCATCTAAGCTATTTTTTTCTGTTCAGAACTATGGAAAGCACTTGTTTATTGGTGGATGAATTTATCCACCAATCAGCAAGAACAACCCAGGTTGTTCACCAAAAATGGGCCGGCATCTAAACTTACATTCTTGCATTTCAAATAAAGATACCAAGAGAATGAAGACAATTTGATAATAGGAGTAAATTACAAAGTTGCTTAATATTGCATGCTCTATCTGAATCCTAAAAGAAAAAAATTGGGTTCAGTGTCCTTTTAAAATTATTGGAAATTATCATACAAATATATATTCTGCCCTCTATGGGGCCGATTTATTCTCGGCCGAAAACTGCCTAATCCAGCTGTTTCCGCGCGAGCCTTCAGGGCTCTGAAGCGGCATACAGCAATCAGCCCGATCGAATACGATCAGGTGGATTGACACCCCCAGCTAGCGAATCTGCAGGGGGCAACAATGCACAAGCAGTTCACCAGAACTGCTTGTGCAATGTTAAATGCCGACAGCGTATACTACAGCGGATCATGTCCGTCCAAGACTTAATAAATCGGCCCCTATGTGTAAAGTGTAAAATAAAACAAAATGAAAATTTAAAATATAATATGTAAAATTGCTGTAGATTTTTGTACATTTTTATAAAGTAAATTGTATCTGTAAAATTGAAAGCAGCTGAAATAATTTCTTCAACATTTTTATTGGTATTGCAGAAGTCACTTTTCGATGTCAGTTGGTATTAACTGTTCATTAACACTAATTTGTGCTACAAAGTGTTAATCCACATTTATATAACAAAATCAATAGAAAGAAATGATAATTCAATTTCAAGGTTAAATTTGATGTGATTCTGACTTTGATTTATGGGAGTTACAAAATTAGATCAACATTCATAAATAAATCTCCAAATGAAATATCCTGTGGTACTATAACAACTTGACATCTGACAGTCAAATAATAGTCTAAAAAAGCCAAAAAGCAACTCTAGTACTTTTTTTCTGAAAATGTTCATTTATGTGAAAACAGACAAGCAAAAAAGTCCTAATTAATGAGAACAAGTCCTCTCTTAGGGCCTGGCATTCTACAAATTGCCATATGGGACTAGAAAAACCATTCTGACACGGCCTTTATAAAATTCTTTATTTAAAAGGGCTGTCCTTGTGAGTGAATCTCCCATAGAAAAAAAATACAAATCAGATTACCTTGTTTTCCCAAAAAGGCAAACATTTATCAATGTGCGAGTGGACAGGTTTCCCAATCTGCTCATCTGTAATTGCAGGTAGTGGGAAGCATTATGCTGCCTGCATTTATCATTGCAAGATTCAGTGTTCGCGCAATGCTGTCCCCTTCAAGGGAGACTAAAACCATTTTTTTTCTTTCATGATTCAGATAGAGCATGCAATTTTAAGCAGCTTTCTAAAAGATTCCTATTTTCAAATTTTCTTTGTTCTCTTGCTATCTTTATTTGAAAAAGCAGGAATGTAAGGTTAGGAGCCGGCCCAATTTTGGTTCAGCATCTGGTTAGCGCTTGCTGATTGGATGCTACATTTAGACACCAATCAGCAATCGCTACCAGGTGCTAAACAAAAAATGGGCCAGCTCTTAAGATTACATTACTGCTTATTCAAATAAAGAAAGTAAGAGAACGAAAAAAAATTGATAAGAGGAGTAAATTAGAAAGTTGATTAAAAATTACATGCTCTATCTGAATCATGAAAGAAAAAAAATGGGTTAAGTGTCCCTTTAAAAACTAATGGGCTGATGACTGCTGTTTCCTAACTATTAGATGCAGACTCACTCATGCGAGTTTTCACTAAAGAAGCTCCCAAGCCTGGTAAATGGAGCCCATAGTATCTTACAATCACCTCTGTTTTGCATTTATGTATTTCTCTATTAGGATTATAAGTATTGGACATATTTTCACTTCTACCTACTATTTTCATCTCCTGTATCATTTGATATCTTGGATTGCGGTAGAAACCTTCATCACTGCTGCCTGGGAGTGGATCTAGCCTGTTGGGACCCTAGGCCGTGACTTATTCTCCAGTCTTCAACCCACTCCCCCGGTAACTCAGGGTGAGTAGCTCTTGATTTATTGTGGACAGCAATACATATTGATTATACTATCTAACATGGAGGAATTCTTCGTGCACCTACAAGCTCTCTTGCAAAACCTAGAATGCAAGGTAGACAGCAACTTTGCAGCCCTTACCACACTGATAAAGATGGCATGCCGTAAGGAAAACACCACAATACCTGATCACTCAGTGGCGGAGCCCTATCTACCGTATCAGCTCCCAGAGCCCACGGCAGAGAACCTACATGATCATGAGAGCGAGATGATCATCCCAAGGCCTCATTCAGCCATTGTCAATGCAGCTAGACAAGAGTGTGGCCCAATGGAGTCAACTCTGAGAAACCGTAGTGTCTCACTTCTAATAGAGCGGCGATTACAGCCCCAGTTGGGCTGCACTACTGATCAAGCTTTCAGATTGTTACTAGAAGTGGAGCCCTGGTCTCCGGCACCGGGCTGGGGGAGGGCGGCTGACTCCCCCGTCCGGACACGGGAGTGTCCGTAGTCTCCATTCACCTCCAAAAGACTGACAGTACTGCAACCATTAGATCCGCTGGGGAGCTATCCGCTGCCAGATGGGTCCTTTAATCTCCTTAATCTGCTTGGAAGCGATCAGTTGCCAGATAAGTCCTTTAACCTCCTTAATCTGGATGACTCCCAACTTTGCTACCTGATAGATTGGTCCATGCAGGAGCTTCAGCCAGTAGCAGCCTTACAGTTCCTATCCTCATGGCCCTATACATTACAGACTGCTCATTTGAAGAGAAGAATACAGAAATACACGGCGCTAAAAAAGGTTAACTATGCCTCTTTCTAACAGTCTCCCCAAGACTGTCACGAAACTAAACGAACTGTAGAAAAATTGAGAGGGCGCTATAAGCTAAGTCAACCACCACACCTAATCATTAATACTTATTAGCAATCTATATAGGAACAAATTAATGAAAAACAGGAACAATGTAGATATATGTAAAACTTTACTACAAATTGTTAAAAAACAAAATATCAGGGATGTCTCCCTATAACATATTAAAACAGGGACATATTTTAAAAAGAAACATATATTAAAAAAGAGACTGGAATACCACCCTAAAAATGCTGAAAAATATAGGCTCAAATAAGTCGTTCACAACAAATTCCTGTGTAGGATAAAAGTCCAAGAAATCCGATCTAGAGTCAATATGTGGTACAATGTATACAATAATGAATCCAGCCAAGTGTTGGATAGAATGTCCCAAACAGTGGTTTAATGGGCTACACAATATCTGGTTGTAGCTGTATTAGCAATCGCTATATATGAGATAAAAGTCAGATATTGCGTCAGAAAATGCTTTTAAGAACAATTGCCGTTTGTCAATAAGTATGATACCTCCTTGGTATGAAAGTACTGTTCACCTTAAGATGAAATGGTATTCTTTACTCACACCTCGGAGAGCAGCTATGCATAGATCTGTACTCACACTACTATCGGTTATCTCCAATGTGGTCAGCTTCTCCTGGGACTTCACGCTCCTTGTGGCGTCTGCTGAAAACCAGTCAGCGTCTCGTGAGACTACACGCTCCTCCAGCGTCTGTCCTGTCGATTTTCAGCAGATGCTGGAGGAGCGTGTAGTCGTACGAGACGCTGACCGGTTTTCAGCAGACGCTGCAAGGAGCGTGAAGTCCCAGGAGACGCTGACCACATTGGAGATAACCGACAGTAGTGTGAGTACAGATCGACGCATAGCTGCTCTCGAGTCTCCAAGGTGTGAGTAAAGAATACCATTTCATCTTAAGGTGAACAGTACTTTCATACCAAGGAGGTATCATACTTATTGACAAACGGCAATTGTTCTTAAAAGCATTTTCTGACGCAATATCTTATATAGCGATTGCTAATACAGCTACAACCAGATATTGTGTAGCCCATTAAACCACTGTTTGGGACATTCTATCCAACACTTGGCTCGATACATTATTGTATACATTGTACCACATATTGACTCTAGATCAGATTTCTTGGACTTTTATCCTACACAGGAATTTGTTGTGAACAACTTATTTGAGCCTATATTTTTCAGCATTTTTAGGGTGGTATTCCAGTCTCTTTTTTAATATATGTTTCTTTTTAAAATATGTCCCTGTTTTAATATGTTATAGGGAGACGTCCCTGATATTTTGTTTTTTAACAATTTGTAGTAAAGTTTTACATATATCTACATTGTTCCTGTTTTTCATTAATTTGTTCCTATATAGATTGCTAATAAGTATTAATGATTAGGTGTGGTGGTTGACTTAGCTTATAGCGCCCTCTCAATTTTTCTACAGTTTGCTCATTTGAAGAGGTTAGGCTCCTGCTGGAGTGCTTTTTCCACTGGGATCATGAACATAAAAATGGACCTGACAATGATCTCTTCATATAAATGGGACTTCGCAGCTGTTGGAATTTGGTGACTCTCTCGCTTATGAGTAAAGCACTACAAGCCCTACTACATCCACTACATTTTTTTTAACCACAAACTATAAATGCTATAAATGCTGCCTTTATTAATGTCTTGGGTTATGTAACTGTTCCTTTTGATAACATGCTCACTCATTTGAATATTACAAATAGTCCAGAGTCCATAATATCACTAGGGTGTTTATCTAAGATTAAGTATTTCCATATAATTAGAGGTCTATTTCCCACTACTCAGTTCCCAGTATACGCTCCCTCATATTATAAATTTTATAAGGAGACCTTATCTCTGAGACTTCAATTAGTCTTCCCCTATACCATAGTATGCTCTTCCTCGAACAGTCATCTAGAGAGTAGGAGCCCACATTTAACTGACTAAGCAATTTAGGAAGCTACAGTTCAGGACATATATACTGTATCACAAGCATCTACCTTGCATAATGTCTTGTGCAATGCAGATGTTATTTATTATATTTTAGACCATTTCTGTTACTATTTCTTTATGCAACCAGTTGCTCAGAGATAATCATATTACCTGCAGGTTCTCCTATATACTGATAGGTGTTTAATAGGTTACACAATTACCTGAATTGGATGACAGTCTCATTTATGGGAGATATCTGGCAAACTTTAATGTATTCATGACCTCAGATCTTGCACAGTTTTACATGGAAATATATATCATCATCAGGTGTTAGCTCTCACCATACCCTGCTAATATCTGAGATACTTAAATTTATCCAGTTATTCGTGTGTCAGCTGTATGAATGTAGGGTGGAATCCTTTAAATACACAATGCCACACAATCAGTGAATCCTTTATGTTTTTGTGACCATACTATTATTTGAACTAGATGACAGTCTCATTTATAAGAAATGTATGGCAAACTTTAGTATATCTCTGACCTCAGATATTTCACAGTTTTACACAAAAATATATATCTTTATCAGGCCCTAGCTCCCACCACACACATCTTCTTATTTCAAATGTTAAAGGGAGACTCCAATCAAAAATACCAGCTAGAGGTACGCAGCTCCTATGTACCATACTTTTGATCACTTTAACCCCTTAATGACCACAGCACTTTTCCATTTTCTGTCCGTTTGGGACCAGGGCTATTTTTACATTTCTGCGGTGTTTGTGTTTAGCTGTAATTTTCCCCTTACTCATTTAATGTACCCACACATATTATATACAGTTTTTCTCGCCATTAAATGGTCTTTCAAAATATACCATTATTTTCATCATATCTTATAATTTACTATAAAAAAAATTATAAAATATGAGGAAAAAATAGAAAAAAAACACACTTTTTCTAACTTTGACCCCCAAAATATGTTATACATCTACAACCACCAAACAAAAACCATGCTAAATAGTTTCTAAATTTTGTCCTGAGTTTAGAAATACCCAATGTTTACAGGTTCTTTGCTTTTTTTGCAAGTTATAGGGCCATAAATACAAGTAGCACTTTGCTATTTCCAAACCACTTTTTTTCAAAATTAGCGCTAGTTACATTAGAACACTGATATCTTTCAGGAATCCCTGAATATCCATTGACATGTATATATATAGAAGACATCCCAAAGTATTGATCTAGGCCCATTTTGGTATATTTCATGCCACCATTTCACCGCCAAATGCGATCAAATAAAAAAAAAAAGTTCACTTTTTCACAATTTTTTTCACAAACTTTAGGTTTCTCACTGAAATTATTTACAAAAAACATATGCAATTATAGCATACATTGTTGTAAATGCTTCTCTGGGATCCCCTTTGTTCATAAATAGCAGACATATATGGCTTTGGTTTTGCTTTTTACTAATTAGAAGGCTGCTAAATGCGACTGCGCACTAAACGTGTATTATGCCCAGTAGTGAAGGGGTTAATTAGGGAGCATGTAGGGAGCTTCTAGGGTTAATTTTAGCTTCAGTGTAGTGTAGTGTAGTAGACAACCCCAAGTATTGATCTAGGCC
The DNA here is from genome assembly GCF_027579735.1 of Bombina bombina. Taxonomy (NCBI): domain Eukaryota; kingdom Metazoa; phylum Chordata; class Amphibia; order Anura; family Bombinatoridae; genus Bombina; species Bombina bombina. The sequence goes on along the minus strand of NC_069503.1, from coordinate 1,035,413,779 downwards.
CATTTTGGTATATTTCATGCCACCATTTCACCGCCAAATGCAATCAAATAAAAAAATAAACGCTAAATTTTTCACAATTTTAGGTTTCTCACTGAAATTATTTACAAACAGCATGTGCAATTATGGCACAAATAGTTGTAAATGCTTCTCTGGGATCCCCTTTCTTCAGAAATAGCAGACATATATGACTTTGGCGTTGCTTTTTGGTAATTAGAAGGCCGCTAAGTGCTGCTGCGCATCACACGTGTATTATGGCTAGCAGTCAAGGGGTTAATTAGGTAGTTTGTAGGGAGCTTGCAGGGTTAATTTTAGCTTTAGTGTAGAGATCAGCCTCCCACCTGACACATCAGACCCCCTGATATCTCCCAAACAGCTCCCTTCCCTCCCCCACCCCACAATTGTCCCCGCCATCTTAAGTACTGGCAGAAAGTCTGCCAGTACTAAAATAAAAGTTTTTTTAAAAAAAAAAAAAAAATACATCTTTAGCATATTTACATATACTACTTTGTAGGATCCCCCCTTAGCCCCCAACCTCCCTGATCCCCCCCCAAAACAGCTCTCTAACCCCCCCCTCTGCCTTATTGGGGGCCATCTTGGGTACTGGCAGCTGTCTGCCAGTACCCAGTTAACAATATTTTTTCTCTTTTTTATTTTATTTTTTACATTTTTCTGTAGTGTAGCTTCCCCACGACCAACCCCTACCCCCACCCCCTCCCAGATCCCTTAGATTACTTTTTGGGGGGATTTATTCCCCCTCTTCCTCCCACTTATAGAGGATTATTTCTGTAGTGTAAGCGGTTCCCACCCGCTCCCTCCCCGTGCACGCGCCCGCCCACCGATCCCCCGTGCACGCGCGCGTGTCTGTGCGCGCCCCTGACTCTCCCGCCCCCGATCCCGCCCCCCTCTGTGTCTCTGAAGCCATCGATGGCCGCCCACCCGCCTCCCACTGCAGCTCCCACCCACCAACGATTGCGGCCATCGATGTCCGGTGTAGAGAGGGCCACAGAGTGGCTCTCTCTGCACCAGAGGGGTACAAATTGTTATTGCAGGATACCTCGATATTGAGGCATCCTGCAATAACCGGAAAGCAGCTGGAAGCGATGAGGATCGCTTCCAGCTGCTTTCCAAACCGAGGACGTACGCCATACGTCCTCAGGCGTTAACTGCATTTTTTCTGAGGACGTATGGCGTACGTCCTCGGTCATTAAGGGGTTAACTATTATTTTCCTCAGCCCACATGGCCCTGACTTAATTATATTTCCTATGGGCTTATCAGTGTACTGATATTGTTCGTATATGCTTACTCTGAAAGACTTAATATACTTAACTTATAACTAAGACTGTATTCAAGATATCTATGTACCCTAAATTTTATATATATTAAGGGTAAGAGTGCATTATGGATATCCTCCAGCGCACGCAGCATCGATACATGCTCTTTTTTCTATTTTCATTATTTAAAATGTTAGAGGTCCAAATGTGGCCATTGTTATCACTAGTTTTCCTCCTCAGTGTTAATCTCATTTTTTTTTTTTTTTTGGGTGGGGGGCTTTAGTGACCCTAGATAGTCTAGGAGAAATTTATGTAGTACATAAAATGAGGTTTCATCACCATCTAGTTAATAATGTTATTGACATTCAGTTTAATCAGCTTTTCAGACTTATTATGCCACAGGGTTCGGTGAAGTCTTGATTGTGAATAATATGAGATTGTTTGATATATTGTGTATCATTTATATTAAGTGCCTGTCTATTGGTGTACTTGCTAATAACCCCAATAACAAGGTATGGAAAGAGAAGACATTGTACGCATCATTATGGCCCACATTCTTTAAGTTAAACAAATGACTCAAGAATGGCCTCCTTAATTTTCACTAATTATATCTCATATTGACCTTATACTAATATTCTACCCACTATATTTATATGTCCTGCTTGTGGTTATTATGTCTATTTAAACGTGAGCTCAATATTAACTCCCTAATTACCTATATCAACATTTAGAATGCCTGCCCCCCTCCTTCCCCTCAATTTAAAGCAGCTCTTGCCTGCTGATTTCCCCCAAATTCCCATATACTACTGCATCCTTTATTATATTAGGTAGAAAATGAGGTTTCATTTATAGATGCTTCATATTACTATTGACACCTGGTTGTTTGCTTTTATTAATATATTTCAATTTATATACCTAGCTCGTAAGCTATTACAATTTTGAAAGTGAGGTATTGTTTCATTGTCTAATTACTATACTGTCTCCGCCTAACAATACCTTGTATCCTTGTTATGTCAATGTACAAAAACTTCAATAAAAAAAAAACTTTAAAAAAAAAACCTACAAGTTTGTTGTGAGCACCATTGAAAAAATATGCATCTCCTTCGCATACTTAAAAGCTGAGAATGTGTTAGAGGCCCTAAAGTGTAATTAATGCACTTTGCATGTGATGGATAGTGTTACAGGTTGCTGGAGCATATTATATATAACTCTGATCACTGGGTGAAAACAACTGCTATAGCTGCATAAAATAGAGCAGGGTATTAACTACATAAAGAGACATTAAGTCTTTTTTTCTGCATCTACTAGAGAACATATTAATATATATTACATAAAAAACGCTGCGCTGCAGAATCTGTTGGCGCTCTACAAATAACCGATAATAATAGAAAACATGTCCACCAGTAAAGCTGCGGAAGCCTTGCATTAAACCAATGAGCTCTTTCACATGGACCAGTTGTACACATATAAGCACTTCCTGTATTATTCAAAATAAACTTCTTTTAAGGGACAGTCTAGTCAAAATTTATCTTTTTATGATTCAGATAGGGCATGCAATTTTAAACAACTTTTCAATTTTCTTTTATCATCAAATTTGATTTGTTCTCTTGCTATTCTTTGTTAAAAGCTAAACCTAAGTAGGCTCATATGCTAATTAGTAAGCCCTTGAAGGTGACTTCTTATCTCAGTGCATTTTGCCAGTTTTCCACTGCTAGGCACTGCTAGTTCATGTGTGCCAGATTGATATTATTGTGCTCACTTCCATGGAGTTATTTATGAATTAGCACTGATTGGCTAAAATACAAGTCTGTCAAAAGAACTAAAATAAGGGGCAGTCTGCTGAGGCAAAAATACAAGGTTTTCACAGAGGTAAAAAGTATATTAATATATGAGTGTTGGTTAAACAAAACTGGGGAATCGGTAATAAAGGGATTATCTATCTTTTAAAACAATAAGAAATCTGGAGTAGACTGTCCTTTTTTAATTAAACAGCTTCATGCCAAAACATATCATTAGTACATTTTTATACACCATTGGTATTACTGTGTATGGGCTCCATGTACTAACGGCAGTATGAAGGTGCTAAACTTGAGAACCTGTCCATCTGACTTTGCATTGAAGGGGCAGCGGACCTTGTACATCCACTGCACAGATGTATAATTACCCATTCACTTGAGTCTGTACTGCCACCCCCTTCTCTAGCCTGTCAATCACCTTGAGCAAGCACGTTTGGGGTGATTTAAATATGCCATCTCAGAGGTGGCGGAGAGTGTATAAGCGGCACGCTCATGGCCCCTGCTTCTTACTTTGAAGCAACTTTCCAATTTACTTCCATTAACAACATTTGCACATTCTTTTTATATGTACACATTTTGAGTCACAAGCTCCTACTGAGTATGTGCAAAAATTCACAGAATATACTGTATATATGCATTCGGCATTTAACATTGCACAAGCATTTCTGGTGAAATGCTTGTGCAATGCCGCCCCCTGCACATTCACGGCCAATTGGCCGCAGACAGGGCATGTTAATCATCCCGATAGTATCCGATCGGGATGATTGCTGTCCACCATTTCATAGGTGGCGGATGAGTTAAGGAGTCTTAAGACCACTGCTTCTTAACCAGAAGGCTTGAGCAGAATAAGAAGCATTGACTGCTTCATAAATCGACCCCAAAGTGCTATTACGTTGTCTTTTTATTGTCAGGTTAGGAAATGTCCTGAAGAAGACCCAAATGCTAGGGCGGACTTAAACAACACCCTTGCACTCTGAGTTTAATCCAGGATGTGACCCCACGACAACCTCCAAAAAACAAAGTACTCACAATATGGAGCAGGGTTAGCCTGTGCCAAAGTAATTCATGATTTCAGCCAGATAGACTTCTGAATAAGGAACTGGTTTCAGGAAATGTCTTCCACAGTATCAGGAGAGCAGGGATAGTCCACTTATACTCAGACAGAAGAAGGGTAAAACAGGAAACAGTTAATAATGCAGGAGTAGGTCATTTGTTATCAGGCAGTCTGAAGGTTAACACTGTGTAGACAGTCTTTGCAGAGTATGCAACAGGTAATCAGGCAGTTTGAGGGTTAACACTGAGTAGACAGTCTTTGCAGAGTATGCAACAGGTAATCAGGCAGTGTGAGAGTTAACACTGTGTAGACAGTCTTTGCAGAGTATGCAACAGGTAATCAGGCAGTTTGAGGGTAAACACTGTGTAGTCAGAACTTGCAGAATTAACAACATGTAATCAGGTAGTTTGAAGGTTAACACTGTGTTGTCAGAACTTGCAGAGATAGCAACAGGTAAGCTGGTAGTTTGAAGGTTAACACAGATTAATCAGTACTTGTTGAGATTGGCAACAGGATATCAAGCAGTTTGAAGGTTTACACTGAATAATTGTATTTGCAGAGTTTGGAAACAGGTAAACATGCAGATTGAAGGTTTCACAGAAATAACAGTATTTGAATAGTTTGGCAGTACACAGAGTAGTCTGAATATGCAGGGTTTGCAGCAGGTAAACAGGATGTTTGAAAGTTTCACAAAACAAACAGTACTTGCATTGTTTGGAGACAGGTAATCAGGAGGTTGAAGGTTAATCCAGCATAGTAAATCCTTGAAGAGATTGGCAACAGAAAAGCAGCAGTTAGAGAGATTCCTCAGCGAAATCCTATCAGAAGCCAAAAAGTTAACAAACAAACTGGCACTGGAGAAACAGGAAGCTAAGAATAAAAAGCCTGGTTGTGACATCATCAGGAAGGGGTGGCTCAGACACCTGTCAATCAAGCACACAGAGAGGACTGCAGAGCTTCCCAGCAGCTGAGCGTGACATTTATCATGCATTTGTAGATTATGCAAATCTACTGTATTTACTGGTCCTTTAAGTAACTTGGCTTAAAGGGACATTAAACTGATGAGCACAACAACAATAGCATGGTTACTACTACTTTTCTTCCTGTACCTCTTTTTTACCCCTTAATGACTATGACATACCGTGTACTTCACCAGTTATTAATGGTTTCCTTGCTAACAACAGTGCGGGTCACGCCGCAAGCGGCGGGACAATGCTGTTGTACCCTCCCTCCACCCTTCTGGTCACTGGAAATAGCGAAGCAGCACTATTAGTAATGCAATCCCTAAACAGGGTATGTCTCTGGTCCTTAAGGGGTTAAAGCTGTTCTCTTATATTTTAACCCATAACAGAAGCAAGTTGATAATGCTCTGCATCTTTTTACTTGACACTGTCATCTTGATATGCACTTACTGTTGCATCCTGTCAAAGAAGCAGTGCTCTTTCAAAGAACAGTGACACTGTTGGCTTTGTTGTAGCTGTACATTGCACTTTGGATTACCTTGCACAATAGAAAGTAGAAGAGATACATTTTTTCCCCACAATTTAAAAGTTATTTAACATATAAAAAGGCTCTTAGAAATAGTATATAGCAGTGCAGCAATACATAAATGTACAGCTTCTGCTGTTTATTGTGCACGCTAAACTGAAGTGCGTGGTACGGCTTGTAAAGAAGACAACAGTAACACTAATCAGCAAATGTGTACCACTTCTATCACAAGATACAAGAATACTCCAAAATGGTGGTGCCCAGTGTGAAGATGCAGAACTCACTAAACAGCACTTTTGAAGGGTTAAAATAAGAAAAAAACTTTAAAGAGATGCTTAGTAACTACTACTGTAGCATGATGCTTAGTAACTACTAATGTAGCATGATGCTTAGTAACTACTACTGTAGCATGATGCTTAGTAACTACTACTGTAGCATGATGCTTAGTAACTACTACTGTAGCATGATGCTTAGTAACTACTACTGTAGCATGATGCTTAGTAACTACTACTGTAGTTTCACCAATTTTAATGTCCCTTTATTTATTATTTATTTTTTTGCAAATGTCAGAGAAAACTGAAGATCTGGCTACTACAACATCTCTTATAAAGAATTTGAGTTTTTGGTCTATATTTTAAAAGAAGCATACGTTTCTTGAAGTATTAATTAATGTCTTTTTGAAGAAGCTAGAAGAACTTGTCAAAATACAACAGTAAATTAATAAAACCGAAAAAAAAAAATATAAGGCCTTTAAGGTTCAAATACTGAGGCTAAACATATATAAGGGTTAATTTAATGTATTCAGTTATCAAGTCTCCACTAAAAATGTGTAAGCCAATAGATATGATCCAAGATCACCTAAACTACCCTCTTGTGACTATTAAACGGTCTACTTGAATATTTTTTATTGTTTAAAAAGATAGATAATCCCTTTATTACCCATTCCCCAGTTTTGCACAACCAACATTATTATTATTATTCTTTATTTATAAAGCGCCGATAGATTCCGCAGTGCTGCCCATGGGGACAAGGATAACAGTACAGTGGAGAAACAATACGATAAGACACAACATTTTACAGACAAATACAGGGGGAATTGAGGGCCCTATTCCCGTGGGAACTTACAATCTAGACATGGTTATTTTAATACACTTTTTACCTCTGTGACTACCTTGTATCTAAGCCTCTGCAGACTGCCCCCTTATCTCAGTACTTTTGATATTTTAGCCAATCAGTGCTGACTCTTAAATAACTTCACAGGAGCGAGCGAACACAATGTTATCTATATGACACACATGAACTATCAGTGTTTTACTGTGAAAAACTCAAAAAAAAAAATCAAAATACATTGAGAAAATAAGTGGTTCAATGGCTTAGAAAGAGAATAAAGCACATTTGATGATAAATGTAAATTGGAAAGTTGTTTAAAATCGAAAATGCCTTATCTGAATCATGAAAGTTATATTTTGACTAGACTGTCGCTTTAAAAGGACAGAAAATTCAAAATTAAACTTAAATTGCTCGGATAATAATTTGATAATAATTTGAGAACTTCTGTAAGCTTGCTAAAAGTAACAAAAAAGTTCTTGTTAAGCATATTGGAGCCGATTTAACAAGGTCCGTATCGGTCCCAATGCATCTGTTTCCGCGCAAGCCTACAGGCTTGCTGGAAATAGGAGATAAAAAGGAGCGGTCTTAAGCTGCTCCTTAACTTGTCCGCCGCCTCTGAGGCTGCAGACATCAATCCGCCCGATCTCATACGATCGGGTTCATTGACATCCCGTGCTAGTGACCTATTGGCAGCAAATCTGCAGGGGGCGGCATTGCACAAGCAGTTCACCAGAACTGCTTGTGCAATGTTAAATGCTGACAGCGTATGCTGTCAGGATTCAGCTATGTCTGGCGGACATGATACGCTACATGTCTCTAGTGTTCTCAAGTCCATTATAAGGAGACTATCTGTAACTGTAGAGAAAAGACAACTGATATTGCATTCACCATTTATTAGGGATGGGCGAATGTTTCGCAACATTCAAAAAATGAAACAAATTTTAACACATTTCTTCATTCAAATCGAATTTTGAATGTTTACATAACATTCTAATATTCGATTTTCAAATGTTCAGTTTCGAATTTTATGATTACATTCGAAAATATTTGTTTTGAAAAATTTGAATTTATATTTGTAATAGTATTTCTAATGCTTTCTTTAAATGTAATATTCAAATTATGTCATATTCTATATAGAAACATTCAAAATGATATATTTTTATCTATTATGTATCAATTTACTAGATTCCCTCCCTACCACATGAACCATTAAACTTCTGAATAGTATTTGCTAAATAGAATGTTAAATTCTTAATTTGTGGACATTCGATATAATTATAAACATTCAAATTCGAAATTGACATTCAAAAACTGTAAATAGCATTCAATTATAGAATTTTTAAGAAAATTCGTTCTTATCAACATTCGGATTTATAATTCAAATTTCGGTAATAACATTCTTTCTAACATTCGAATTTGGAAATTTACACATTCACCCATCTATCCCATTTATTTTCTATTTTATATATATTTAGATCCAAAAGGAGAAGCTCTATTTTATACTACAAGTCTTTTCATTAACAATTACCTGTAAAAACAATGTTACTTTCTCGGTAATCATACCTAAATAGTGTTGGTTTCTTTTAAAATTCTTCAACCTGACAACAAGTAAAGAACATTTTCTTAATGATCATAAAGTGAGCAGTGACCCATCTGTTTTTAAATATCTTATTGTATGTTTCCTAGCAATGCCAATGATGTTTACATGGCAGACTTATATTAGCAAAAAATAGAAATACAATGGAATAATTATTGATCAAAATGTTTTAATCAGACGTAATTTATTGTCATGTTTTAATAGGTTTTGATTTGTTTGGCTCATTACATAAAATGAGAACAGATGTTTTTTTTTACATTCTATAATACACAGGTGCAAAGTAAATACATAGAACATAAAACTGAAATGAGTATATTCCATTGAAAATGTTTGTTTTTCTTACTCCAAAGTAAATCATTTACATAATTTTGGATAATTTTATATATATATATTAGCATGAACGACTTGGGGTATTCAGCTGACACTTTGTTTGAATGCACATCACACTTGCAACACATGACACTAACAAATATCACTAAATAGTATTTTTCACATCCAGTATTCAAAACACATAAACAGGCCAGGTTTTAAGTTACAGTGGTGCAAAAAAGTATTTAGTCAGCCACCACCAATTGTTCAAGTTCTCCCACTTAAGAAGATGAGAGAGGCCTGTAATTTTCATCATAGGTATACCTCAACTATGAGAGACAAAATGTGGAAACAAATCCAGACAATCACGTTGTCTGATTTGGAAATAATTTATTTGCATATTATAGTGGAAAATAAGTATTTGGTCACCTACAAACAAGCAAGATTTCTGGCTCTCACAGACCTGTATCTTCTTCTTTAAGAGGCTCCTCTGTCCTCTACTTATTACCTGTATTAATGGCACCTGTTTGAACTTGTTATCAGTATAAAAGACACCTGTCCACAACCTCAAACAGTCACACTCCGAACTCCCCTATGGTGAAGACCAAAAAGCTGTCGAAGGACACCAGAAACAAAATTGTAGACCTACACCAGGCTGGGTAGACTGGATCTGCAATAGGCAAGCAGCTTGGTGTGAAAAAATAAACTGTGGGATCAATAATTAGAAAATGGAAGACATACAAGACCACTGATAATCTCCCTCAATCTGGAACTCCATGCAAGATCTCACCCTGTGGGGTGAAAATGATCACAAGAACGGTGAGAAAACATCCCAGAACCACATGGGGGGACCTAGTGAATGACCTGCAGAGAGCTGGAACCAACGTAACAAAGGCTACCATCAGTAACACACTACGCTGCCAGGGACTCAGATCCTGCAGTGCAAGACATGTCCCCCTGCTTAAGCCAGTACATGTCCGGGCCCATCTGAAGTATGCTAGAGAGCATTTGAATGATCCAGAAGTGGATTGGTAGAATGTCATATGGTCAGATGAAACCAAAGTAGAACTGTTTGGTAGAAACACAACTCGTCGTGTTTGGAGGAGAGAGAATTCTGAGTTGCAACCAAAGAACACCATAGCTACTGTGAAGCATGGGGGTGGAAACATCATGCTTTTGGGCTGTTTCTCTGCAAAAAGAACAGGACAACTGATCCGTGTACATGAAAGAATGAATGGGGCCATGTATTGTGAGATTTTGAGTGAAAACCTCCTTCCATCAGCAAAGGCATTGAAGATGAAATGTGGCTGGGTCTTTCAGCATGACAAAGATCCCAAACACACTGCCCGGGCAATGAAGGAGTGGCTTCTTAAGAAGAATTTCAAGGTCCTGGAGTGGCCTAGCCAGTCTCCAGATCTCAACCCCATAGAAAACCTTTGGAGGGAGTTGAAAGTCCGTGTTGCCCAGCGACAGACCCAAAACATCACTGCTCTAGAGGAGATCTGCATGCAGGAGTGGGCCAGCATACTAGCAAGAGTGTGTGACAACCTTGTGAAGACTTACAGAAAACGTTTGTCCTCTGTCATTGCCAACAAAGGATATATAACAAAGTATTGAGATTAACTTTTGATATTGATCAAATACTTATATTCCATCATAATATGCAAATAAATTCTTTCCAAATCAGACAATGTGATTGTCTGGATTTGTTTCCACATTTTGGGGCCTAGTTATCAAGCTGTCAACCTCAAATACGCTGGAATTCCGCAGCATATTTGTGGTGAGGCTGATTCGCCTTAGTTATCAAAGGCTAGAGACCGGCAAAAGTAGAATTTTGTGACGTAAACTTTGATCCGCCAGACTCAGTCCGACACAGATCGATTCTTACGTCACTCCAGATGTTCCGCACACAAGTGCGGCACAATCTGACTACTTTTGCTAGTTATCAAAAAACTAGCAGGTACGCTCGGCACTTTTCCGGCCCAGCGTACCTGGTTTTCAAACCGCCACCCTGGAGGCGGCGGATCCCATAGGAATCAATGAGAGTCTGACCATAGCGAAAGTACAAGTTCGCTGCTGCCAGACATCCCATTGCTGCCTATGGGAGATGTCTGCACCTAACACCCTAACATGTACCCTGAGTCTAAACACCCCTAATCTGCCCCCCCTACACTGCCACAACTAAAATGTTAACCCCCTAAACCGCCGCTCCCGGAGCCCACCGCAAGCTACTCTATACATATTAACCCCTAAACCGCTGCTCCCGGAGCCCACTGCCACTATAATAAATATGTTAACCCCTAAACCTCCGCTCCCGGAGCCCACTGCCACTATAATAAATATGTTAACCCCTAAACCGCCACTCCCGGAGCCTACCGCAAGCTACTCTATACATATTAACCCCTAAACCGCCGCTCCCGGAGCCCACCGCCACCTACATTATACCTAGTAACCCCATACTGCCCCCCCTATACCGCCGACCACTATAATAAAGTTATTAACCCCTATCCTGCTGATCCGCAACTCGCCGCAACTAAATAAATAGTTTAACCCCTAAACCGCCACTCCCGGACCCCGCTGCAACCTATATTAAATTTATTAACCCCTAATCTGCCCCCCCTACACCGTCGCCACCTATGATACATTTATTAACCCCTATCCTGCCCCCCACTACACCGCCGCCACTGTAATAAATTTATTAACCCCTAAACCTAAGTCTAACACTAACCCTAACACCCCCTAACTTAAATATTAATTAAATAAATCTAAATAATATTTCTATTATGAACTAAATTAATCCTATTTAAAACTAAATACTTACCTTTAAAATAAACCCTAATATAGCTACAATATAAATAATAATTATATTGTAGCTATCTTAGGATTTATTTTTATTTTACAGGCATCTTTCAATTTATTTTAACTAGGTACAATAGCTATTAAATAGAGTTATTAACTATTTAATAGCTACCTAGCTAAAATAAAGAGAAATTTACCTGTAAAATAAAAACTAACCTAAGTTACAATTACACCTAACACTACACTATACTTTAATAAATTATTCCTATTTAAAACTAAATACTTACCTGTAAAATAAACCCTAAGATAGCTACAATGTAATTAATAATAACATTGTAGCTATTTTAGGATATATATTTATTTTACAGGTAACTTGGTATTTATTTTAGCTAGTTAGAATAGTTATTAAATAGTTATTAACTATTTAATAACTACCTAGCTAAAAGAAATACAAAATTACCTGTAAAATAAATCCTAACCTAAGTTACAATTAAACCTAACACTACACTATCATTAAATTAATTAAATAAATAAACTACAAATAACCACAATTAAATACAATTACATAAACTAACTAAAGTACAAAAAAAAACCTAAGTTACAAAAAATAAAAAAATAGGTTAAAAACATTTATAAAATATTACAACAATTTTAAGTTAATTACACCTAATCTAAGCCCCCTAATAAAATAACAAACCCCCCAAAATAAAAAAATGCCCTACCCTATTCTAAATTAAAAAAGTTCAAAGCTCTTTTACCTTACCAGCCCTTAAAAAGGCCTTTTGTGGGGAATGCCCCAAAGAATTCAGCTCTTTTGCCTGTAAAAGAAAAATACAACCCCCCCAACATTAAAACTCACCACCCACATACTCCTAATCTAAACCAAACCCCCCTTAAAATAACCTAACACTAATCCCCTGAAGATCATCCTACCTTGAGTCGTCTTCACTCAGCCAAGCAGCGATGGAACTGAAGATGAGATCCAAAGCGACAGAACTTATCCTCCAAGGGGCGCTGAAGAAATCTTCCATCCGATGAAGTGATCCTCCAAGCGGCGCTGAAGAAGTCTTCCATCCAGGCGATGTCATCTTCTAAGAGGCGCTGAAGAAGTCTTCTATCCGGGCGATGTCATCTTCCAAGCGGGGTCTTCAATCTTCATCCCGCCGACGAATGAAGGCTCCTTTAAGGGACGTCATCCAAGATGGCGTCCCTCCAATTCCAATTGGCTGATAGGATTCTATCAGCCAATCGGAATTAAGGTAGGAAAAATCTGATTGGCTGATTGAATCAGCCAATCAGATTCAAGTTCAATCCGATTGGCTGATCCAATTAGCCAATCAGATTGAGCTTGCATTCTATTGGCTGATCGGAACAGCCAATAGAATGCGAGCTCAATCTGATTGGCTGATTGGATCAGCCAATCGGATTGAACTTGAATCTGATTGGCTGATTCAATCAGCCAATCAGATTTTTCCTACCTTAATTCCGATTGGCTGATAGAATCCTATCAGCCAATCGGAATTGAAGGGACACCATCTTGGATGACGTCCCTTAAAGGAGCCTTCATTCGTCGGTAGTCCGTCGGTAAAGAAGGATGTTCCGCGTCGGCGGGATGAATATTGAAGACCACGCTTGGAAGATGACATTGCCCGGATAGAAGACTTCTTCAGCGCCTCTTGGAAGATGACATCGCCCGGATAGAAGACTTCTTCAGCGCCGCTTGGAGGATCACTTCATCGGATGGAACATTTCTTCAGCGCCCCTTGGAGGATAAGTTCTGCCACTTCGGATCTCCTCTTCAGTTCCATCGCTGCTCGGCTGAGTGAAGACGACTCAAGGTAGGATGATCTTCAGGGGATTAGTGTTAGGTTATTTTAAGGGGGGTTTGGGTTAGATTAGGGGTATGTGGGTGGTGGGTTTTAATGTTGGGGGGGTTGTATTTTTCTTTTACAGGCAAAAGAGCTGAATTCTTTGGGGCATGCCCCACAAAAGGCCCCTTTAAGGGCTGGTAAGGTAAAAGAGCTTTGAACTTTTTTAATTTAGAATAGGGTAGGGCATTTTTTTTTTTTTTTTTTAAAGAGAATTTTTATTGAGGTAATGAGTAATAAAAACAAAACAAGAAATATGTCCAGGCACAGATTGGAGTTAATAAGAGCTATCATACAATTCTCGTGCAGAGAATAGAGTTTAGCTAAAAACATTAAGACATAAGTAGTACCATTGTGATTGCTGTGTCTAAAACACTGATATATCACATACTATACATACAAAAGAGAGCTTCAGTTACAGCATATTACAATTTCAACAGTAAAAGAGTAGCAGCTGGTATCATAATGGAAGCTCATTTTTTTCAATAAGTGTGAAAGCGGTCCCCGAGTTGCGATGAAAACCATAGTATAGTTTATCTATTTAGGGTAGCTTGGGGCAAAATGGGGGGTTAGTTTCATGGGTTTGTTGGAGAGAAGGAAATACAGCGGGCAAGAGCCACTCTAATTGGGAGAATAAGGGAGGGGTGGGGGGCGGAGTTAGTTAGGGTGACTATCCAGTGGAACCTTTAGACTTCCAGACCTTTTGGGTGTAGGAGAAATAGGGATTACTCCCAACATAGTCATATGTAAAATAGGGAAACAAATATATCCAGGTCTCTTTATTTCTAGAGGCCATAATGGTATATGCTTGCTAGAGCAAAAATGGGGAGATGTTTCACATCAGTGGCATATACACAACACATCCCAAATAGTACCCTAGAAGTCCATCCTCAGAGCTTTAACTTATCCCATATCAGATATGAAACTAGCTCTCTACCTACATTGCAACATGAGCTTGTATTTCACTTAAGGTTCAAATATGAGCTAAAGAGGAGAACCTATTAGAGGTTTAGCAAAAGTTAAGAGCCTGTCCAATACTAATATAAGTGGGCATAATTACATTTACTGCCACATTAGAGAGAGATAAATAATCCTATGAAGACTAAGGTTAGGAGTAGCTAGGATAATGGAGGAGCTTGCCAACAAAGCTGTGTACAGCTAAAGAGTGGCTGTGATGGTATGCGGGTGTAGTATAAAACCTGAGTCTAGAGCAACAATCCCTCCCAATAACAGTCCCCACTGGAACACCCTACTCATGGGATATAAGAGCTAAGGCAGACAAACAAGACACCATAAACACATCTAAATCTTTAAAATCAACCAGTATTTTTTATCATAAAGACCCGAAAGTCTATAGATAAACAGTGGGTCATATACATATGCCTGACCAGTAATTTGTAACAGATCGGGATGATTATAGCTTATGTAAATTAGGTGGGTATGTAAAGAAAAAGGCATGTTCTGTTGTATTGGTGGAAAAATAAAGTAGAGAGCCTCTATATGTGTAAATGTCCCATGTTAGATTTGAAATTCAAGCCTGTGACTATCATAGATTCTAATATTTGTAATATTATTGTGATTTGGGTGTACAGTAATAGTCTCGGTATGCCAGATTATAAACACTGTGTAAAACTAGGTTAAATATGCATAGGGCTTTAGCGAATACAGAACTCAATTAACAATTAACATACAAATTAGACAGTCATAAACTAAGAAACAACAGTGTTATCCTTATAAACCCTCCTACAAAGGCATTAGTAGGTGACTATAACAACATATATATAGTATAAACAGAGTATCATTGTTAAGCTTTTGGCGCTAAGAAGGCTTAAATGTAAGTTGGAGTGGCTATAAGTGCCTTAATGAAATAGACATAAAATAGTATTATGAATGCGACAGGCACTGATGTCAAAGTAAGATCTTCAATCTGACTAACTATGGGCTGTACCGGTGTCTGGCCAACCAGCTGCCGCAATGAAAGTTTTAATAAACAGAGTTATGCATGGTCATGTGACCAGGGTTATGAATTTGACTTCAGATTCCCAAATTAAATATCTTACACTATGCAAAGTATCTAGAATATATAGCCTCATGAACAAAAAGTATTAGTACTCTATTCGCTACGTTATGCACAGCAAGTTGTAAGAATGAAAAGAATACTAGATTCCCAATTATATGATTTGAACATTGCATGGAAGCTAGTAATAATATCCAAGTGTCACAGATTTTTAGGTTAGTCTCAGTCGTGTGTCTAAACTTAAGTCTCTGGGATCCAAAGGAGAAGGTCTTTGAGGATGTGCAAGGATCCTTTCTAACGCACTCCAATTCTATCGCCATTTTGGGGGCTACGGTAGGCCTCTAGAGGAACCCCGTTGACAGAGTGGCACATCTGCAGAGGAGAGCTATGCCAATCACTCCGTTCTTGGATGAAAGACAAGTCTGCTGCCTGATCCCCACTTTCTCATGTGGCAATTACCAGAAATGGGATGTATAAGTTCTTCACTGATTCCCCGCGGGAGTTGCCTGCATCTCTCATAGCCTTGGTAGTGCTAGGTACTAGGACTGTTTGGGAGTACCCAGGATCAGGAGGACCAACTTTAGAGATGTGAAGCGCGGTTGCGTCTACCCCGACCCCCTCCCTAACTGACCGCTCTGGGACAGGAGCCGGGTGAGTGGCGGTGAAGTCGAAAATTACGTCAGACCGCTGGGGCAATGTGGAAGGGCTTTGGCTGGTCACATCGGCCATCTCGTCCTGTCGACGCGGGTAATGAACCCAAGGAGATAAGTTATTGAGATCCCCCTCTGGAAAGCCAAGAGATTTCTCCTGTCTGAGCGATAGGCTTTGTGAAAGGATGTGGAACTGGGCATCCATGCGGTGTCCCAATGCAGCTAAAGCGTCTATGAGTACAGAGTCCATCTTCTTAGTTTAATGTGGGTTCAGGTCTACACTCGATTTGTGAGCCGTAGAAAAGAGTCCAGTGGATGGATGCCGTTAGATTTAAGGTTGGAGGGCTCCGATGTATAGATGGTCTGCCCTTCTCTATCGTGGGAGTAATTATGGGCTTTCCGTCATTGCCTCTGCTATTATCTTCGTGTCTTTCTGTTAGTTACTTCCAAATGTGTACTACAGAGTTTATTAATGAATCTTGCATTCTCTTTACCATGTAGGATAGTATTTTGGGGCTATTTAGTGGCTTTTGATGAGTTATTAGAGCTGGAGCTCCTGGTATCTGAGTCTGCTCAGCTCGATAGTTGACTCCGCCCCCAGGGTAGGGCATTTTTTAATTTTGGGGGGTTCGTTATTTTATTAGGGGGATTAGATTAGGTGTAAGTAGCTTAAAATTGTTGTAATATTTTTAAAATGTTTGTAACCTATTTTTTTTTTTAATTTTTGTAAATTAGCTTTTTTTATTTTTTGTACTTTAGTTTATGTAATTGTATTTAATTGTAGTTATTTGTAGTTAATTTATTTAATTAATTTAATGATAGTGTAGTGTTAGGTTTTAGGTTTAATTGTAACTTAGGTTAGGATTTATTTTACAGGTAATTTTATATTTCTTTTAACTAGGTAGTTATTAAATAGTTAATAACTATTTAATAACTATTCTAACTAGCTAAAATAAATACAAAGTTACCTGTAAAATACATATAAATCCTAAGATAGCTACAATATAATTATTAATTACATTGTAGCTATCTTAGGGTTTATTTTACAGGTAAGTATTTAGTTTTAAATAGGAATAATTTATTTAAGTATAGTGTAGTGTTAGGTGTAATTGTAACTTAGGTTAGTTTTTATTTTGCGGGTAAATTTCTCTTTATTTTAGCTAGGTAGCTATTAAATAGTTAATAACTCTATTTAATAGCTATTGTACCTAGTTAAAATAAATTGAAAGATGCCTGTAAAATAAAAATAAATCCTAAGATAGCTACAATATAATTATTATTTATATAATAGCTATATTAGGGTTTATTTTATAGGTAAGTATTTAGTTTTAAATAGGATTAATTTAGTTCATAATAGAAATATTATTTAGATTTATTTAATTAATATTTAAGTTAGGGTGTGTTAGGGTTAGTGTTAGACTTAGGTTTAGGGGTTAATAATTTTATTATAGGTGGCGACGGTGTAGGGGGGCAGATTAGGGGTTAATAAGTTTAATATAGGTTGCGGCGGGGTCAGGGAGCAACGGTTTAAGGGTTAAACTATTTATTTAGTTGCGGCGAGGTGCGGGATCAGCAGGATAGGGGTTAATAACTTTATTATAGAGGGCGGCGGTGTAGTGGGGGGCAGGATAGGGGTTAATAAATTTATTATAGGTGGCGACGATGTAGGGGGGGCAGATTAGGGGTTAATAAGTTTAAAATAGGTTGCGGCGGGGTCAGGGAGCGACGGTTTAGGGGTTAAACTATTTATTTAGTTGCGGCGAGGTGCGGGATCAGCAGGATAGGGGTTAATAACTTTATTATAGAGGGCGACGGTATAGGGGGGGCAGGATAGGGGTTACTAGGTATAATGTAAGTGTCAGCGGTGTCCGGGAGCGGCGGTTTAGGGGTTAATACATTTATAAGAGTTGCGGCGGGGTCTAGGAGCGGCAGTTTAGGGGTTAGTAACTTTATTTAGTTGCGGGGGGCTCCGGCGTGCCGGTATAGGGGGTAGAACAGTGTAGTTTAGTGTGGGTGCTTAGTGACAGGCTAGCAAGAAAGCTGTAAAAAAAGCCGAAGAGCAGCGAGTTCGGATGAGTGATAACTCTCACAGTCCGCTGCTCATCGCCCCGTACTTGGTGCGCGGCTTTTTGACAGCTTTTTTGATAACTTAGGCGAATTTTTGCAGGTCCGTGGCGGCGATGTGAGGCGAGCTTAGGCGGGCGTATTGGGCCGGCGAAGGCAGGAAAAGTAGACACGTTGATAACTACCCCCCTTTGTCTCTCATAGTTGAGGTATACCTATGATGAAAATGACAGGCCTCTCTCATCTTCTTAAGTGGGAGAACTTGCACAATTGGTGGCTGATTAAATAATTTTGCCCCACTGTATATCCACTAGGCCAAAGGTGTAAACAATCAGATGGTTATTTACTGTAGTTACCAACCTGTTCTTACCATAGTCAATCTCAAAATTCAGCACTGTTAGTTTAGCGAGGGCCATATTTAAAGTACCCTGCATTAAAATTGCATTGCCACAAACAGCATTTGGCAGGGACAAATTCAAGGCCATTCCAGTCTATCAGAACATCTGTTTTTGAAATGGATTTAAATTTTTTCACTAATTTTATACTTTTCATTTAGAAAATGTGTCAGTCCAAACAGTTATTAGCACGCAAATTGCATTTTTAAATATGTTTTACTTTTTATTATATTTTTAAACAGAGTATTTTTTCTAAAGAAACTATATTTTGCTTGAATAGCTCCACAGGTGTAGCTTGCAAACATTATTAAAAATCCATCTTGGATGACGTCCCTTAAATGAGCCTTCATTCGTCGGTAGTCCGTCGGTAAAGAAGGATGTTCCGCGTCGGCGGGATGAAGATTGAAGACCCCGCTTGGAAAATGACATTGCCCAGATAGAAGACTTCTTCAGCGCCTCTTGGAAGATGACATCGCCCGGATGGAAGACTTCTTCAGCGCCGCTTGGAGGATCACTTCATCGGATGGAAGATTTCTTTAGCGCCCCTTGGAGGATAACTTCTGCCGCTTCGGATCTCCTCTTCAGTTCCATCGCTGCTCAGCTGAGTGAAGACGACTCAAGGTAGGATGATCTTCAGGGGATTAATGTTAGGTTATTTTAAGAGGTGTTTGGGTTAGATTAGGGGTATGTGGGTGGTGGGTTTTAATGTTGGGGGGTTGTATTTTTCTTTTACAGGCAAAAGAGTTGAATTCTTTGGGGCATGCCCCCCAAAAGGCCCTTTTAAGGGCTGGTAAGGTAAAAGAGCTTTGAACTTTTTTAATTTAGAATAGGGTAGGGCATTTTTTTATTTTGGGGGGGTTTGTTATTTTATTAGGGGGCTTAGATTAGGTGTAAGTAGCTTAAAATTGTTGTAATATTTTTAAAATGTTTGTAACCTATTTTTTTTATTTTTTGTAACTTAGCTTTTTTTATTTTTTGTACTTTAGTTAGTTTATGTAATTGTATTTAATTGTAGTTATTTGTAGTTAATTTATTTAATTAATTTAATGATAGTGTAGTGTTAGGTTTAATTGTAACTTAGGTTAGGAATTATTTTACAGGTAATTTTGTATTTCTTTTAGCTAGGTAGTTATTAAATAGTTAATAACTATTTCATAACTATTCTAACTAGCTAAAATAAATACAAAGTTACCTGTAAAATAAATATAAATCCTAAGATAGCTACAATGTAATTATTAATTACATTGTAGCTATCTTAGGGTTTATTTTACAGGTAAGTATTTAGTTTTAAATAGGAATAATTTATTTAAGTATAGTGTAGTGTTAGGTGTAATTGTAACTTAGGTTAGTTTTTATTTTACAGGTACATTTCTCTTTATTTTAGCTAGGTAGCTATTATGTAGATAATAACTCTATTTAATAGCTATTGTACCTAGTTAAAATAAATTGAAAGATGCCTGTAAAATAAAAATAAATCCTAAGATAGCTACAATATAATTATTATTTATATTGTAGCTATATTAGGGTTTATTTTATAGGTAAGTATTTAGTTTTAAATAGGATTAATTTAGTTCATAATTGAAATATTATTTAGATTTATTTAATTAATATTTAAGTTAGGGGGTGTTAGGGTTAGTGTTAGACTTAGGTTTAGGGGTTAATAATTTTATTACAGTGGCGGCGGTGTAGTGGGGGACAGGATAGGGGTTAATAAATTTATTATAGGTGGCGACGGTGTAGGGGGGGCAGATTAGGGGTTAATAAGTTTAATATAGGTTGCGGCGGGGTCAGGGAGCGACGGTTTAGGGGTTAAACTATTTATTTAGTTGCGGCGAGGTGCGGGATCAGCAGGATAGGGGTTAATAACTTTATTATAGAGGGCGACGGTGTAGGGGGGGCAGGATAGGGGTTCTAGGTATAATGTAGGTGGCAGCGGTGTCCAGGAGCGGCAGTTTAGGGGTTAATACATTTATAAGAGTTGCGGCGGGGTCTAGGAGCGGCGGTTTAGGGGTTAGTAACTTTATTTAGTTGCGGGTGGCTCTGGGGTGCCGGTATAGGCTGTAGAACAGTGTAGTTTAGTGTGGGTGCTTAGTGACAGGCTAGCAAGAAAGCTGTAAAAAAGCCGAAAAACAGCGAGATTGGATGAGTGATAACTCTCACAGTCCGCTGCTCATCGCCCGTACTTGGTGCGCTGCTTTTTGACAGCTTTTTTGATAACTTAGGCGAATTTTTTCAGGTCCGCGGCGGCGATGTGAGGCGAGCTTAGGCGGGCGTATTGGGCCGGCGAAGGCAGGAAAAGTAGACACGTTGATAACTACCCCCCTTTGTCTCTCATAGTTTAGGTATACCTATGATGAAAATTACTGGCCTCTCTCATCTTCTTAAGTGGGAGAACTTGCACAATTGGTGGCTGATTAAATAATTTTGCCCCACTGTATATCCACTAGGCCAAAGGTGTAAACAATCAGATGGTTATTTACTGTAGTTACCAACCTGTTCTTACCATAGGCAATCTCAAAATTCAGCACTGTTAGTATAGCGAGGGCCATATTTAAAGTACCCTGCATTAAAATTGCATTGCCACAAACAGCATTTGCCAGGGACAAATTCAAGGCCATTCCAGTCTATCAGTACATCTGTTTTTTAAATGGATTTAAATTTTTTCACTAATTTTATACTTTTCATTTAGAAAATGTGTCAGTCCAAACAGTTATTAGCGCGCAAATTACATTTTTAAATATGTTTTACTTTTTATTACATTTTTAAACAGAGTATTTTTTCTAAAGAAACTATATTTTGCTTGAATAGCTCCACAGGTGTAGCTTGCAAACATTATTAAAAATCCTATAATGTAGAATTTGGATTAAGTCTGAACACTAGAGTGGGACACACCTTCTTGTTCATACAGTACATTTGTTACAGCTTCACAGTAGTCAAAACATAAAGGAACTCAGTTCCTATTATGCATATATAAATAGTGCTTATCAAAGGAATAGCAAATTAAAATTGCACAAATTTTGACATGTATATTCAGACTATAAATTGCAGCAAAACTCTCAAAATATGAATTTATTTGGTTCAGAATTTTATTAGAGTGATTGGAGGCTGATTTATAGATATTCTTCCATGCAGCACTGTGAAAAATGTTTGAACTCGCAACCGAAATTGAGAAATACATTTATTAAGACTTGGCAGAGATTTGCTACCTTTCAAAAAAAAAAAAATTATGTAAGAATTTTTTTCAGAGATATTTAAATGTAAAAATCCCAATGATACAATACATGTTCTTTCTTAAAATCCGTAACTACAGGGAGTGCAGAATTATTAGGCAAGTTGTATTTTTGAGGATTAATTTTATTATTGAACAACAACCATGTTCTCAATGAACCCAAAAAACTCATTAATATCAAAGCTGAATAGTTTTGGAAGTAGTTTTTAGTTTGTTTTTAGTTATAGCTATTTTAGGGGGATATCTGTGTGTGCAGGTGACTATTACTGTGCATAATTATTAGGCAACTTAACAAAAAACAAATATATACCCTTTTCAATTATTTATTTTTACCAGTGAAACCAATATAACATCTCAACATTCACAAATATACATTTCTGACATTCAAAAACAAAACAAAAACAAATCAGTGACCAATATAGCCACCTTTCTTTGCAAGGACACTCAAAAGCCTGCCATCCATGGATTCTGTCAGTGTTTTGATCTGTTCACCATCAACATTGCGTGCAGCAGCAACCACAGCCTCCCAGACATTGTTCAGAGAGGTGTACTGTTTTCCCTCCTTGTAAATCTCACATTTGATGATGGACCACAGGTTCTCAATGGGGTTCAGATCAGGTGAACAAGGAGGCCATGTCATTAGATTTTCTTCTTTTATACCCTTTTTTGCCAGCCACGCTGTGGAGTACTTGGACGCGTGTGATGGAGCATTGTCCTGCATGAAAATCATGTTTTTCTTGAAGGATGCAGACTTCTTCCTGTACCACTGCTTGAAGAAGGTGTCTTCCAGAAACTGGCAGTAGGACTGGGATTTGAGCTTGACTCCATCCTCAACCCGAAAAGGCCCCACAAGCTCATCTTTGATGATACCAGCCCAAACCAGTACTCCACCTCCACCTTGCTGGCGTCTGAGTCGGACTGGAGCTCTCTGCCCTTTACCAATCCAGCCACGGGCCCATCCATCTGGCCCATCAAGACTCACTCTCAATGTTCTCAATGGGGTTCAGATCAGGTGAACAAGGAGGCCATGTAATTAGATTTTCTTCTTTTATACCCTTTTTTGCCAGCCACGCTGTGGAGTACTTGGACGCGTGTGATGGAGCATTGTCCTGCATGAAAATCATGTTTTTCTTGAAGGATGCAGACTTCTTCCTGTACCACTGCTTGAAGAAGGTGTCTTCCAGAAACTGGCAGTAGGACTGGGATTTGAGCTTGACTCCATCCTCAACCCGAAAAGGCCCCACAAGCTCATCTTTGATGATACCAGCCCAAACCAGTACTCCACCTCCACCTTGCTGGCGTCTGAGTCGGACTGGAGCTCTCTGCCCTTTACCAATCCAGCCACGGGCCCATCCATCTGGCCCATCAAGACTCACTCTCATTTCATCAGTCCATAAATCTTAGAAAAATCAGTCTTGAGATATTTCTTGTCCGAGTCTTGACGTTTCAGCTTGTGTGTCTTGTTCAGTGGTGGTCGTCTTTCAGCCTTTCTTACCTTAGCCATGTCTCTGAGTATTGCACACCTTGTGCTTTTGGGCACTCCAGTGATGTTGCAGCTCTGAAATATGGCCAAACTGGTGGCAAGTGGCATCTTGGCAGCTGCACGCTTGACTTTTCTCAGTTCATGGGCAGTTATTTTGCGCCTTGGTTTTTCCACACGCTTCTTGCGACCCTGTTGACTATTTTGAATGAAACGCTTGATTGTTCGATGATCATGCTTCAGAAGCTTTGCAATTTTAAGAGTGCTGCATCCCTCTGAAAGATATCTCACTATTTTTGACTTTTCTGAGCCTGTCAAGTCCTTCTTTTGACCCATTTTGCCAAAGGAAAGGAAGTTGCCTAATAATTATGCACACCTGATATAGGGTGTTGATGTCATTAGACCACACCCCTTCTCATTACAGAGATGCACATCACCTAATATGCTTAATTGTTAGTAGGCTTTCGAGCCTATACAGCTTGGAGTAAGACAACATGCATAAAGAGGATGATGTGGTCAAAATACTCATTTGCCTAATAATTCTGCACTCCCTGTATACAGAGCCAGATGCAATAAGGATTTTGAAAACTAGAATCTTTGTGAGATTGTTATATGATGCACATTCAAAGTGACTTTTTTAATTAATTTCATTTCAGAAATGTAAATGGTTCAATGTAGCATATATTTTAAGAATTAATAGCATGAATAAATAATAAAAAATTACATGTTGCACATAAACATCCAAGAGCAGTGATTTGGAGACCTTTTTTATTATTAAAATGTATACTCATTTTTCAGTAACCTTTATATATGATGCAATTTAGCATTTAAGGTTACAAGAGAATAGCACATTGATTAATTTATTCTTGACTTTCCTACCATCAGTTTCTTCTGAAAATCCATGGGTGGGTCTAATTAGTTTGTCTAAATTGGCAAAGCATATTCTGGAGATGTGGAATAGCTGGAGGAAAGGGGGTCCCTGGGTATATTTTTAAATTATGTACACATCCTAGATGATGAGTTATTTTATGATTATATTTTTACTGCCTTTTATGCCTTATTAAGGGCTAGATTACGAGTGGCACGCTAACCATTGTGTGCGAGTGATAAGGGGTTTATCCCAGCTCTTTGCTTGTGTCATAAGTAGCGTGCATATTACAAGTTTAAAGTAAACACGTTCGCTTGAGCACAATTTAGTTAAACATGTGTTGGGTTAGCTCAACTGCAGAGCTCTGGTTAACTGTTACGTGAAACTGCACAAAACACATAAAAAAATACATTTAAAAGTACAGTTACACTGATAATAGCACTGTTAGATAAATATATTTTAAAACAAAATTGCATTCAAAAGTTATAACGGCTCAAAGACATGAGGTCTCAGGTGTTAGAAAAATATACATGTGTACATATGTATATATGTTTATATGTGTGTACATATGTATTTATTTGTGTATATATAGGGTGACCATATTGCCACTTTAAAAAGGGACACATATGAAAAATACATATGTCAAGGCTGTTTAACGAAATGTTTTGTATAAGAACCCTGACATATGTATTTTTCATGTGTCCCTTCTTAAAGCAGCAGTATGGTCAGCCTATGTATATATGTATTAACAGACATATATACACATATATTAGCGCTGCGGAATCTGTTGGCGCTCTACAAATAACTGATAATAATAATAATGTAAACACATAAATATACATATCAATAAAAGAGAACGAAAATCTTTATACTTCTGTGCAACTTCGAACTGTTTAAGTCTTATACTATAAAGGTTGTTAGTATAGTCTTTAACCATGTGTATTTAAGATAGATGT
Source organism: Bombina bombina (assembly GCF_027579735.1). NCBI lineage: Eukaryota > Metazoa > Chordata > Amphibia > Anura > Bombinatoridae > Bombina > Bombina bombina. The sequence goes on along the minus strand of NC_069503.1, from coordinate 1,035,388,827 downwards.
ATAAATGGTATATGTTCTGAGTTCATATGCAAGACATCCAAGTCAGAAAAGAGTATAGGTGTCCTCTTACCGGAAATTACCCCAATCATATGAGGTAATGTATAGTCATGTAGTTAAAGATGTAGGTCTATAGTCTGCCGCTGTGGGTGCTTGTTCTTTCCGTGCAGCCTTGTGTATGGTAGTCCTGTGTCTGGAACTTCCTTAATCTTGTGCTTGGAAAACTCTTGGCAATATGGTAGTTTTCGTCCCGGGGTCTTTACCAGATGTTGGTTTATTAGATCTTTATTTTCATGTATTTCATCTTCCAATTTCAAGCTCAGTTTTTCATTTTTAAATTGCAATTCCTGTATAGCTTTACGTTGGACATCAATTGTTTTTTTGTTTTCCAGCAGTTTTTTCTCTTTTTGATTTATATCAGACTCTATGGTAAATTTCCATTTTTTTTATTCTTTCTGCCTCTCTGTACAGCTTGGAATATAGCTGATTGACTGATTCTGTGTTCTCCAGCTATGTTGAGAGCTTGCAAGAGAATGACTCAAATAAAATAAATAAATATACATATGTATACATAAATAGACATATATATATATACAGGTGGCCCCCGTTTTACAACGGTTCAATTTACACCGTTTCAGAATAACAACCTTTTTTTCCAGTCATGTGACTGCTTTTGAAAAGCATTGAGAAGCAGTGCATTTATTAAAATAGCCAGTAGGTGGAGCTGTCCGCTTGTGTTGCAGCAAAGCCAAGCAAGCTGAAATTAATAATCCAGCGCTACGGAATTTGGCGGCGCTATACAAATAAATGATAATAATAATAATAATAATAATAAGTTCATTGGGGCCCTTTGCAGTAGCAATTACCAGCCACTTGTAATGGCTGGTTATTTATCGCACACCCACAAACGGGCACATTTGCTCAATTGCAGGTGAGCGTTAAATTAGCTCTCCACTCGTAATCTAGCGGCTCTAGCCCAATGTGTTTGCAATGATTTGTTATACGAGAGTTGTGCATGACAAATTGCACCTTTATGTATTATTTTATATATGAAATATCTGTCTCTTCTGAATAGAACAAAACTAATAAACTGGGTTGAACTTCAAGGGAAAACATTCCTCATTAGCTTATCTCTCTGTGTTTATACAAAGTCATCCTTACTTTTTCTCTATACACAGTGAGACCAATACTTAGGGGCTAATGATAAAAACTCGAGATTAACAATTCTCAAGCAAAAAATTGCCTTTCTGAAATTTTTAAGGGACCTCACAGTACTGGCGAGAGTTCTTAGATAAGATTGCCAGAGCGGAGAGCTTAAGATATGCCCCTAGAGAGTTGAAAATTAACATTTTATTATCCCTCTGTCTCACCCTCTCCACTGGGAGATTGAGTTCTTCTAAACCCTTTATTTTACAAAACGTTTCTATAATCAGTACTTCAGTATTGAAAGTTTTTGTATAGTTGGGGATACAACAGGAAGAAGCAGCTATTTGAAATCACAAAATAAAGGTAAATGAGTTATCTGTAAACAATTTAATTCACTCCAGAAGGTAAAATAGATTATTGTAAACACATTAAAGGGGACAAAAAAAATCATGGTACACCGTCCCTTTAACAATTACAAACATTTTCAGAACCTATTTTGCATTTATGTTTCCAAATTGTTATGGATGTAATTATTGTTTTGGTGTGCTGCTAGTATTCCCACTTGATGTGCAAGATACCATCTATTGAGTCATTGAACACAACTATAGATTTTAATGGTAGGTGTGCTCAATGGTGTTTGGCTAGAAAACATAGGTTAAGGGGACAGTTTAGACCCAATGCATAATTTTGATTACATCTATAGGGGTTGTAAGAAGTACATGAAACATTTAAATATTTAGGGCCATATTACAAGTGGAGCGCAAAATATCGATTAGCTAAAGTGATATTTGCCCTCCACTTTGTAATACCAGCAAACAATAACTGGTATAACAAGTTTACAGCAATGCAAATGCGAGCTTGCGTTTGCATTGCTGGGAAGCATTGCGCTCACGAAAGTGTGCTTCCATAAGCTCATATGGGAGCCTTGTTCTGATGCTGTCACAGTAGCGCAACAATGGGCAGCACTTAGTAAATATATATGTTTATGACACTATTACACATATTAACAAATAAATAAATAAATAAATATATATACATATATATATATATATATATACAAGCATATACATATATATTTACATTGCGGTCTATGGGAACACACATTTCCCATAGACCGCAATGTGAAGACACTTTTCAGCCCACTTCCACCAATTTTAAAGCCTCAAAACTGCCTGTGCTACATTTTTTTAAATAAAAAACTACAATGCCCTCTATTTTGAGGGCATTTTGGCCACTTTTTGAAAATAATCTCTGGTTAATTGTTAGGAGCTCTAATTGCTACTGTGAGCTCATGTAAGCAATAACCAGCCACTTGTAATGGCTGGTTAATTATAAGGCTCCTGTAAACGGGCACTCCACTTGTAATCTAGCGCTTATTGTTTGTAAGGAACCGAAAATGTCCACCAATCTACACCCACATATTGCATATGTATATTTTGGTAAGTTGGGTTTCTCCAATCACAATAGACTCTTATATAAGTTTTCCTACTCTCACATACTCACTTGTGCATGTGCAATTTGAAATAGCTAACTGAAAAATATTAAATATGCACTGCTAACGTTTCATTTAAGAAAACGGCTAACTGTACAAGAATAAAGCTGTGGGTGGAGCTTGGTGGCCATTTCAGCTGTTAACAAACAATGATTATTTAAAAGTTTCATGTACTTCTTACAAGCTTTTATTAGTGGATCCCATTGCAAGATGCTTGTCTGGTGTATAACAATAAGTAATAAAGAGTATTGGGTCTAGACTGTCCCTTTAAACGTGATCTCTCCTTAACAGCCTAATGAGCCTCCTTAATCTAACCCATTGATTATATGCTATTTATTCTAATTTTTTTCATTGCCAGTTCTGGGCTAGGAATAAACTCAATTCATGAAACTGGTTTCCTAAGCAAAGTAGAAAATATTTTATGCCACTACTATATTATATGGAGTTATTTTTCATTCTGACAACCAACCAATCAATCATTGCCTTGAGAGTTGTTATGTTTCATTATTATCGGTCAGATACCATGTATGTTTGAGTTTGGCTACTAGATTTTTTTAAAAGATGAACAGCTCGAGGATTTACTATTCCATTCTTTTTCAGGAAAGATTCTTAAAGGGACATGAATAAAAAAAAAATCTTTCACAATAAAGTGTAAAATAAAAAAATCAATAAAAAAAATCTGATTTGTTTCTGTTATCAAATGTACTTAATTCTTTTTGTTGAAAATCAGATAGGTGAGCTCAGGAGCATGCTCAAGCCTGGAGCACTATAAGGCAGATGTTGTTCAAGAATGCTTTTAACAATGTTATATATGTTTGCAAGATCACTAGATGACAGCAGTGCTTTCACAAAGTACTGCCCTATAGTGCTTTAGATATGTGCATGCTACCTACCTAGATATGATCATAGAATACTATGAGAAGAATGAAATTTGTTAATAGAATTAAAACGTTTAATTTATTGCATGCTCTATCTGAATCATGGATTCCAGGGTCCTATAATAGATTATGAATCCACCTTGTATTGCAATGATTAATACAGTTATTTGTTTAAGGGATAGAAAAACATTTTTGATTCTATCCCAAAGAAGTAAGCCAACAGTTAATGTGCTATCAGTTCATATTAAAATATTGGTTTTAGAGAACATAATAATTTTGCTAATGCTTTGGAACTAAGGCTTTGTTTACTTTCCTGCTCCACTTTCAGTATTGCATAGCACTATGAGAAACTAACTTGTTTTATGACTAAGGGCTCAATTTCTCACCCACGGGTGGACAGGGGCAATCATATTTTCCCCTACCCACCCGGCTTCTCCTTTGGCAGGGAGCAATCCGCTGCCTGCTTTTACCATTGCACACAAGTGTTCCTGTGCGCTCGTGTGCAAACCCATCCCCTGCCAGCGCACTCCCAATCACACACAGGCAGGAGCTTTCAATCTCCCCTAAGAGTTGGAGAACAGGGCAGGGAAGCAGCGATCTCATGACCGCTACTTGATAAATCTTGATTGCGGATTCACTTGTGCAAACCTGCAGTCAAAGGGGAGAGAAATGCTTAATAAATAAAGCCCTAATTAATACATGTTTATCAAAACACTGTGCAGGGAAAATGGCTTTATCACTGCTTCTTTAATATACTGTTCATAGTTTTTTTTATAAAAAAAAAAAACTAGTGCTAAGATTTGTTGTTCTTTTTCATGGTCAAGTTCTGTGTGCAGAGAGGGAAAGGGGGGTCCTCTCTGTGGGCAGCAGCAACCAACTCTCTCACAATTAAGAGACTGAAAATTGGTTAGCAGTGTCGAGCCTGGACTTTTTTGTTGAGATGAGACTTTGATGAACATCTTTCACTAAGTATTTTTCACCTGATGAGATGTTCTTCCTGTGTGCAACGACTGTCATCTTCTGCCAGTGTATGCCATCTTTAGCAACTAACAAGCCATTAGCAATCAAATCTAAGTATTGCCTAATGTATAATCATTGCTTTGTTTAGTATAAGTTGTCAATAAAAGTGATCTGATTTCACTCAATTACTGTCTCCATCCTTTTGACAGAACTAACACGTACCCTTGGAGTTCTCCCTGATGAATACTTTGAAATATAGAAGCCTGCCAGAATACAGTGGAGTCAGCCACACTTTACTTATGAGTCAGACAAGTATGTTATATATTAAAATAATTATAATAATAAAAATACTTAGTAGCCAGAATTAAAGATGTAGCATGTAGCATTAACTCAACCAGTGGCTCAAAATGTAGATGATTTTTTTGCAGCCTATTGTCCAGCATACTGTCTACATTACTGATATTATTGCAGCAACTTACTGACATTGAGAAAGATGATATAATTTTTACCTTGGAAGTTACTTGCTTGTACATAGTCAAGCCTCATAATGAAGCCATACAAGCTGTGAAGAAATGGTTCTAGCATAGGTGCTATATTGAACATCAATGGGATTTTCTGAAACAACTATAACTATTCTGCCTTCACAGAAAAAAACTATAAGATTAAAAAAAAACAACAATAAAAAACAGCATTATCCAGCAAATACGGACGCTACTTAAACCAGATGGAGTGGGTAATTAATTTTTTAAACTAGGACTGCTCAGTTTGTATTAAGTGAAGTGGTATGTATGTCACGGTAACCACTTTGATTTCAAATCATTTTTGGAAGCTGCCAAAAGCAGCCAATAAATATATATATAAAAATGGAATAAATATTATCACAATAGCATTTTCAGCTGTCAACTAGTGAGCTAGATTACAAGTGGAGCCTAGAGTTTCCCAAGTGGGGCAGTATTTAGCACTCTCGCTCAAGTGTAAACTTCACTAAGAGAAAGGTTTTTGTGCACATCTGGTAGCGTGCTTATGACTTCAATGGAGAGCGTAGAAGAAGAAAAACATAACATTTATCGCTTGTGCGCTAACCCAACAGGAGTTATTAATATTTCACATTCCAATGTTCTTCTCATACAGGAATATGTTATTTTTATTGTAAATATATATTTATATATATTTGTGTATTTCTATACCTTTATTTCTATTCCTATAGATATATAGACATAGGTATCTATTTTACATTAACATTATCATGTATATATCCACCCTGCAGAGTTTCTACTTTCAAAAAATAACCTCAACAATATGAGGTATGGTAAGCGTTCAAAGTAAGGAGTCCCCTATGCAAACTTATATAGGCTTGTAGCAGGAAAGATGGAACCATTGTCCCAAACAGAGAATTAGTCACTGTACCTCTATGCCTTAATTGCATATGCTCTGCTGTAACCGTGAGTGTTCGAATCAAGCCATTTGATAACGGCGTTCACTGGGAGTCCCTCATGAGTCACGACATAAGGTGGGTGTGGCCTTATGAGTTTTGCTGTACGTAACCGCTTGTCAGAGGAATATCCATGCCCACTGGATCTCTCCTATTTAGCTGTTCATAAGCAGTTCACCCACCTACAATGTCATATTTCATTATATATCAGATAACATATATTAAGCTATGTGACAAAATCAAAAGTAATATTCACTCCTTCATATCTAAAACCACGTTAACATTTGGGGATATATAATATTTAAAAATATTTCTAATACAGGAAATATACTGTTCCATTTACAAGAGATCTTTATACATTTTAAAAAAAGTACACACCATAAAAGGTCAATATTAACTACACCAGATATTGTAAAAAGAGCACTATCAGAATCATATAAATCACTAAATATCGCTTTAAACTTTTAACTTTCAACATTTTTATTGTTTACATCTCTAAAGTGATCATATACACCATGTGATGTATCACCTGGAGTATATTATTAATATGTTCATTTATTCTACTTTTTAATATTCGTTTAGTTCTTCCCAAATATTGTTTTGGCAAGAGCACTCTAGAATGTAAACAACAAATTTTGATTGGCAATTTAAATTGGATTTTATCCAAAATATTTTACCGTTAGATGTAAACCTGACTTCTTTATTATACAGATCAGTATATTTACAAACACTACAGTTTTTTCTGTCACATTTGTAGAAGCCATTATTACATTTTGCCATCCAATTCTTTGTAAGAATTTGTAGGCACTTGAAGCAATAAACTATTTTAAGCATCTATTTTTCCTAAAAATAATTATTGGTTTTGTTTCCAGGATCCCAATTAATACTGGGGTCCTCCTTGAAGGTGCTTTGTGCTTTGTGCGTTTGTCTCCTTGTTTTTGCATTTTGTATATATATAGGATTTCACCCTGTGTTACAGTTTCTTTTCCTACACGCTCTCAACTTTGGCCATTTAGCAACATACTATCATCACTTGGTTACCTATTGAGAGCTTCGTGGGCAGTTAAGTACTTTGCCTTACCTTCCTCTCTCTATAGCTGTCAGCGGCCACACTCAACAAACGCTGTCGGCATCTGACGTCATCCTCTCCACCTCCGGTTGCATGGCCTATACCGGAGGCTATCTAGCATGGCGGATTACAAACAACAGTGCCATTTCAGATCCCGGAATCTAGCTGCTATATGCAAGGACACTCTAATTGGTAAAGTACATCCACTTTCTGAGCTGTATATTGAACTGCACCTGCCATAGTCTATACAATTCTGTGAAGGTCTCAAATGGATCTGCTTGCTATAATGCATACCTAATCATTTCCCAGCTCACACTTACTGTCATTATAAAGCTAGTTGGCTATAACATTCTATGTCCTGTGCTTAAGTGGGTTTCAGTGTACTTCTCCGTGATCAGTTTTTATAACAACTGCTGCAGCTGTGTTTACCTTATTAGCTGTGCTTAATCCTGTATATAGTCCATAGCTTTAGTTTCACTGCTTATTTACTTGATTATATCTGTATCTCAGAGTTGCAGCAGTTCCATGTCCTGTATTACTATAATATTTCTCAATATCGTTATCTCTCACTCTGTATCCATGCAGTAGTGACCCTCAGATCTATGAGCAAAAACAAGGTTTTTTTTAAAGAAAAGAAAAAAATGTGCACTCACTAGACCTGATTGGTATATTAAAACAAGAAAAATACAAATGATCATTATAATTGCGTTTCAAAAGAAACATAGTAAAAAAATTAAATTCCATATATAAAAGTAAGTTTCACAGTTCAGGAGTATCCACATGTTGCAATAATCATGTAGTTTAAAGCTTCTTCATCAAAATCTATCCTCCGGCACCTCTCGGAGTATGGTAAAATTATATTGTGCAAAAACAAGGAGACAAGCACACAAAGCACCTACTTAAACTTATGTTTTAACAAAAATATTGAAAGTAGATTAAAAAGTTTCCACCCTGCAGAGTTTCAACTTCCAAAAAGTATCCTCAACAATATGAGGTATGGTAAGCGTTCAAAGTATGGAGTCCCCAATGCAAACTCATATCCGCATGCAGAAGGAAATATGGAACCTTTGTCCCAAACAGAGAATTAGTCACTGTACCTCTATGCCTTAATTGCATATGCTCTGCTGTAACTGTGAGTGTTTGAATCAAGCCATTCGATAATAGCATTCACTGGGAGTCCTTCATGAGTCACTGACATAAGGTGGGTGTGGCCCTATGCGTTTTGCTTGAACGTAACCGCTTTGTCAGAGGAATATCCACGCCCAATGGATCTCTCCTATTTAGCTGTTCATAAGCAGTCCTCCCACCTACAACGTCATATTTCTTTACATATAACATATATTAAGCTATGTGACAAAATCAAAAGTATTCACTCCTTCATATCTAAAACCACCTTAACATTTGGGGATATATACCATTTAAAAATATTATATATGATGTATCACCTGTTAGTATATTATTAATATGTTCATTTATTCTCCTTTTTAATGTTCGTTTAGTTCTTCACAAATATTGTTTTTGGCAAGAGCACTCTAGAATGTAGAAACACACCAGCGCCTCAATTGAGGCTTAAATCCCCAAGAATGGAGTTTATATAATTTCTTAAAATTTAGATATGATTAAATTTCTTAAAATAGATATAATAAAATTTATAGAAAAATCTTTCTCTTTAAAATATTTTATTTTATTTACATATAATAAGTATTAACATAATCGCAGGACAGAATAAAATGACATATGATATGTTTTATCAAAATGCCCAAATCAAATAAAATAATGGTTGGCCAACTTTACGTGATACAATTTAATCCATATAAATATAGCAGGCTAGGGTTAAATACATAGATAGCATGTGAAGCATATAAAAGTCTCCCTGATTAATGTATTTATAGTACAACTAAAACGGTTTCCTTCTCAATATCGTAATGCGGTTTTAAGCACTCCGTGAGTGAATAGTCTTGATGATTTAGTAAGCAAACAGTGTGAGTATTTGTAATGGTATTTACCCAACAGATACAAATAATGATAGGTCTTTCCTCGAGCGTATAATTGCTCTTTGTATCTGTGGATATAATACGCTGACAGTCTTGGAGTAAGTAATCTTGTAATTTCCAAAAAGAGGTACCTGGGTTTGGTAGACAAGTGCACTTGCTCCTGAAGTTCCTTCGATAGGTAGAATAACCTGGTCCGTTCTTAGTTAGTGGTTCTCGCCGGTTTTGGAGCCGTCGGTTGTTGTTCAGCGTTCTCCCGCTGTGTGAACAGAGACCGCGCCTTCTCCAGAAGGGGCTCTGATTGGTTCACTTCTTGGGGGTGTTGTCTCTCTCTCTGAGTTGACGGCTCTGCGGCAGTAATCCTGTGTCGGTCTGTGGGTCTCCAATGAATATGCAGGAAGTCTTCTGGCATCAGCTTCTGTCAGTCATCAGAATAAGCAGCTGGCTCCATAAGCCAAAACCTTACTGAAACCAGAGCAAGAGACAATTCGCTCAGGAAACAGACACCTCTTATGCACCTCTACTAACCCTCAAACACAATCTTACCACCCAGATAACAAAACAGTATTATTTTTGTTATCTGGCTGGTAAGATTGTGTTTGAGGGTTAGTAGAGGTGCATAAGAGGTGTCTGTTTCCTGAGCGAATTGTCTCTTGCTCTGGCTTCATTAAGGTTTTGGCTTATGGAGCCAGCTGCTTATTCTGATGACTGACAGAAGCTGATGCCAGAAGACTTCCTGCATATTCATTGGAGACCCACAGACCAACACAGGATTACTGCCGCAGAGCCGTCAACTCGGAGAGAGAGACAACACCCCCAAGAAGTGAACCAATCAGAGCCCCTTCTGGAGAAGGCGCGGTCTATGTTCACACAGCGGGAGAACGCCGAACAACAACCGACGGCTCCAAAACCAGCGAGAACCACTAACTAAGAACGGACCAGGTTATTCTACCTATCAAAGGAACTTCAGGAACAAGTGCACTTGTCTACCAAACCCAGGTACCTCTTTTTGGAAATTACAAGATTACTTACTCCAAGACTGTCAGCGTATTATATCCACAGATACAAAGAGCAATTATACGCTCGAGGAAAGACCTATCATTATTTGTATCTGTTGGGTAAATACCATTACAAATACTCACACTATTTGCTTACTAAATCATCAAGACTATACACTCACGGAGTGCTTAAAACCGCATTACGATATTGAGAAGGAAACCGTTTTAGTTGTACTATAAATACATTAATCAGGGAGACTTTTATATGCTTCACATGCTATCTATGTATTTAACCCTAGCCTGCTATATTTATATGGATTAAATTGTATCACGTAAAGTTGGCCAACCATTATTTTATTTGATTTGGGCATTTTGATAAAACATATCATATGTCATTTTATTCTGTCCTGCGATTATGTTAATACTTATTATATGTAAATAAAATAAAATATTTAAAGAGAAAGATTTTTCTATAAATTTTATTATATCTATTTTAAGAAATTTAATCATATCTAAATTTTAAGAAATTATATAAACTCCATTCTTGGGGATTTAAGCCTCAATTGAGGCGCTGGTGTGTTTCTACCCTAACTCCTTACTAGTGATCTCTTCTAGGGGATTTGAGGAAAACCCCTCTGAAACTTACCAGTTTATACCCTTCCCTTGCGCCAACTATAAAAATCTATCTACCCACTCTAGAATGTAAACAACAAATTTGATTGGCAATTTAAATTGGATTTTATCCAAAATATTTTACCGTTAGATGTAGACCTGACTTCTTTATTATCCGGATCAGTATATTTACAAACACTACAGTTTTTTCTGTTACATTTGTAGAAGCCATTATTACATTTTGTCATCCAATTCTTTGTAAGAATTTGTAGGCACTTGAAGCAATAAACTATTTTAAACATCTATTTTTCCTAAAACTAATTATTGGTTTTGTTTCCAGGATCCCATTTAATACTGTGGTCCTCCTTGAAGGTGCTTTTATATATATATATATATATATATATATATAGTCCATGTATACAAAGTGTAACAGCACCACAGCACAGTCTTGCTTCTTTAAAGGTGAAAAATTATTTTATTAAGGTACAACAACCATAAAAAGGCGACGTTTCGGCCCTACATGGATGAATAAGGACCATGTAGGGCCGAAACGTTGCCTTTTTATGGTTGTTGTACCTTAATAAAAGAATTTTTCATCTTTAAAGAAGCAAGACTGTGCTGTGGTGCTGTTACACTTTGTATACATGGACTGTATTTTTTGGAGTGTGGCTGATACTCCACAGTAACGGGCACACAGGCTGGAAGCCACTATTGAAATTTATGGTGCTGGGCTTTAACTATCTATCGTTTTAATTATTTATATATATATATATATATATATATATATATATATATATATATATATATATACTATAATTGCATTTGTAACGCGTTGTCATGGTTATTCGCTCCTGTACCTTTAATTGAACATTTTCAAAAGAGTTCTTCCCCTATTTAAGGTCCCTCCTTCAGATTACCTATGCTTGGTAATTTGCAACAGTACTTAGGTGTTACCTGAGCCTTCCGTTAAGAGACCTCACCCTGTTTCCTGTTCAGAGGATTTCACCCTATGTTACAGTTTCTTTTCCTACTCGCTCTCAACTTTGGCCATTTAGCAACATACTATCATCACTTGGTTACCTATTGAGAGCTTCGTGGGCAGTTAAGTACGTTGCCTTACTTTCCTCTCTCTACAGCTGTCAGCGGCCACACTCAACGAATGCTGTCGGCATCTGACGTCATCCTCTCCACCTCCGGTTGCACGGACTGTACCGGAGGCTATCTAGCATGGCGGATTACAAACAACAGTGCCATTTCAGATCCCGGAATCTAGTTGCTATATGCAAGGACACTCTAATTGGTAAAGTACATCCACTTTCTGAGCTGTATATTGAACTGCACCTGCCGTAGTCTATACAATTCTGTGATGGTCTCAAATTGATCTGCTTGCTATAATACAAACCTAATCATTTCCCAGCTCGCACTTACTGTCATTATAAAGCTAGCTGGCTATAACATTCTATGTCCTGTGCTTAAGTGGGTTTCAGTGTACTTCTCCGTGATCAGTTTTCATAACAACTGCTGCTGCTGCTGTGTTTACCTTATTAGCTGTGCTTAATCCTGTATACAGCTCTTAGATTTAGTTTCACTGCTTATTTACTTGATTATATCTGTATCTCAGAGTTGCAGCAGTTCCATGTCCAGTATTACTATAATTTCTTTATTTCTCAATATCGTTATCTCTCACTCTGTATACATGCAGTAGTGACCCTCAGATCTATGAGCAAAAACAAGGTTTTTGTTAAATCTTATGAACCTACGGTTTGGTGTGAGACTGAGTGGTCCAACACTTAAAGAATACAAGCTTTAATTCACAAAACCCTAACATACCTAACACGCGTCCATCATCGTCATCAGTTGCACAGGCAGCCAAAATAATGTAGGCTGCGTGCACAGTCAAATGAAGCATTAACAAAAAATACCTAACCGCCCGTGCAAAATATTAACAAAAAACACCAAACTGCCCGCATGAAATATTAACAAAAAACCTAACCCCCCGCACAAAATAATAACAAAAGGGCCTTTTGTAGGGCATTGTCCTAAAAGCGATAAGCTCTTTTTACCTAAATAAAGTACCAATTACCCCCTAAAAGTAAACTCCCCCACCCACAAACCCCCCCAAAATAAAAAACCTAAATGGGGCATTTGTATGGGTATTGTCCTTAAAAGGGCAATCAGCTATTTTGCTGCCCATTAAAATAAAAAAAGCCTTAATCTAAAAAAAAAACACCCCAAAAAAAACCTAAGTCTAACTCCGAAATAGGTACTCACCATTCCTGAAGTCGGGTGGTGAAGTATTTCTCCATGTAGCGAAATCTTCATTCAGCACATGGACATCTTCTATTTTTATCCGGAGCGAAGGCGACGCAGAGTGGAGTTGGCTGCAGGGCTGAGGTGGCCGCGGAGCAGGAGTAGTGGCCGTGCAGACATCCAACGTGGAGGATCCTCTTCATGCAAAGTGTGCTTATGACTTCAATGGAAAGTGTAGAAGAAGAAAAACATAACAATTATCGCTTGTGTGCTAACCCAACAGGAGTTATTAATATTTCACATTCCAATGTTCTTCTCATACATATATATATATATATATATATATATATATATATATATATATATATATATATATGTGTGTGTATTTCTATACCTGTATATCTATTCCTATAGATATATAGACATAGGTATCTATTTTAAATTAATATTATCATATATATATATATATATATATATATATATATATATATGTATTATTTTTTTAAAGAAAAGAAAAAAAACAGATTGGTTTATTAAAACAAGAAAAAGACAAATGATCATTATAATTGCGTTTCAAAAGAAACATAGTAAAAAAATTAAAATTCCATATATAAAAGTAAGTTTCACAGTTCAGGAGTATCCACATGTTGCAATAATCATGTAGGTTATAGCTGCTTCATCAAAATCTTTCCTCCGGCACCTCTCGGAGTATGGTAAAATTATATTGTGCAAAAACAAGGAGACAAGCACACAAAACACCTACTTAAACTTATGTTTTAACAAAAAATATAGAAAGTAAATTAAAAAGTTTCCACCCTGCAGAGTTTCTACTTCCAAAAAGTATCCTCAACAATATGAGGTATGGTAAGCGTTCAAAGTATGGAGTCCCCAATGGAAACTCATAACCGCATGCAGAAGGAAATATGGAACCTTTGTCCCAAACAGAGAATTAGTCACTGTACCTCTATGCCTTAATTGCATATGCTCTGCTGTAACCGTGAGTGTTTCAATCAAGCCATTCGATAATGGCATTCACTGGGAGTCCCTCATGAGTCACTGACATAAGGTGGGTGTGGCCCTATACGTTTCGCTTGAACGTAACCGCTTTGTCAGAGGAATATCCACGCCCAATGGATCTCTCCTATTTAGCTGTTCATAAGCAGTCCGCCCACCTACAACTTCATATTTCATTACATATAAGATAACATATATTAAGCTATGTGACAAAATCAAAAGTATTCACTCCTTCATATCTAAAACCACCTTAACATTTGGGGATATATACCATTTAAAAATATTATATATGATGTATCACCTGTTAGTATATTATTAATATGTTCATTTATTCTCCTTTTTAATGTTCGTTTAGTTCTTCCCAAATATTATTTTTGGCAAGAGCACTCTAGAATGTACACAACAAATTTTTATTGGCAATTTAAATTGGATTTTATCCAAAATATTTTACCGTTAGATGTAGACTTGACTTCTTTATTATCCAGATCAGTGTATTTACAAACACTACAGTTTTTTTCTTTTACATTTGTAGAAGACATTATTAATTTTTGTCATACAATTCTTTGTAAGATTATTATCTCTTAAGGCACTTGAAGCAATAAACTCTTTTAAGCATCTATTTTTCCTAAAAATAATTATTGGTTTTGTTTCCAGGATCCCATTTAATACTGGGTCCTCTTTGTAGGTGCCTTTTGTGCTTTCCTCCTTGTTTTTGCATTATATATATATATATTTATATACTCTAATTGCTTTTGTAATGCATCCATCACCATTGTCGGTTGTGTGCGCAGCCAAAAGAATGTACTCTGCATGTGAAGCCAAACAAAGCATTATCAAAAAACACACCTAAGCGCCCTCGCAAAATATTAACAAAAAACACCAACCTCCTGCATGAAATAATAACAAAAGGGCCTTTTGTAGGGCATTGCCCTTTTACCTAAATAAAGAACCAATTACCCCCTAAAACTAAACCCCCCCACCCACAAACCCCCCCCAAAATAAAAAAACCTAAGTCTAAAACAACCTAAGCTACCCATTGCCCCTAAAGGGAAATTTGTATGGGCATTGTCCTTAAAAGGGCAATCAGCTCTTTTGCTGCCCATTAAAATAAAAAAGCACCCAAAAATAAAAAAAATAAAAACTAAGTCTAACTCCGAAATAGATACTCACCATTTCTGAAGTCAGGGGGTGAAGTTCTTCTTCCAGACAGCGACATCTTCATCCAGTGTGGCGACATCTTCTATTTTCATTCAGAGCGAAGGCGATGTTGAGTGGAGTTTGCTGCGAGTCAGAGGTGGCCATGGAACAGGAGTGGCGGCCATGCAGACATCCAGCATAGAGGATCCTCTTCATGCGATCTCCCCCACACACTGAAGATTGAATGCATGGTACCTAATTTATATTGGGGTACCTTGCATTCCTATTGACTGAAATTTTGATATCAGTCAATAGGATGAGAGCTACTGAAATCCTATTGACTGATTTGAACAGCCAATAGGATTTCAGTAGCTCTCATCCTATTGGCTGATTTCAAAATTTCAGTCAATAGGAATGCAAGGTACCTAAATTGGGTACCTTGCGTTCAATCTTCAGTGTGCTGCGGCGAAGAAGACATTTACTGCCAGACTTCAGGAATGGTGAGTACCTATTTCTGGGTTAGACTTAGTTTTTTTTTTTTTTTTTGGGGTGGGCTTTTTTTTAGATTAGGACATTTTTATTTTAATGAGCAGCAAAAGAGCTGATTGCCCTTTTAAGGGCAATGCCCATAGAAATGCCTCTTTAGGGGCAATGTTTAGCTAAGGTTTTTTTGGGGGGGTTGTATGAGTGATGGGTTACTTTTAGGGGTTAATTTGTACTTTGTTTAGGTAAAAGAGCTGATCGCTTTAGGGCAATGCCCTAAAACAAGGCCCTTTTAAGGGCTATTGGTAGTTTAGTGTTAGATTAGGGGTTGTTTTTTATTTTGGAGGGACTTTTTTATTTTTATAGGGGTATTAGTTTAGGTTTTGGATATTTACGTTTGTTTTTTCTGTAATTTTACATTTTTATTTTTTTTGTAAATTTAAAATTACTTTTAAAAAATAGACTGCCCTCTGAGCAGGCGTATTGCCTAGTTTAATAATAAAAATTAAAAAAAATATATATGTGAAGAACATAGGAATGTAAAATATGTAGTGTCGGGTTAGCACACATGAAAACTTTGTTATCTTAAGGCATATTATGGAAAAATTAAATATTCAAAAATATCAATAATAATTAATAAAATTATTATAGATACAGTAAAAATTTAAATAATCCATAGACTATATAAATATAAATATATATATATATATATATATATATATATATATATATATATATATATTACAATATATAAAATAAAATTTAATAATTATTATTACAATTTTTCAACATTAAATATTTAATTATTTATATTATATTATTTATATTTAAGATAACTTTTAATTTAAGAAAGTTTTCATGTGTGCTAACCCGACACTGCATTAGACCTAAAGCTCAAAACTTTACATTCCTATGTTCTTCACATAGAGTTTTTTTTAAATTATTAAATATATATTTATATATACAGTGTATGTATGTATATATATATATATATATATATATATATATATATATATATACAGTATATATATATATATATATATATATATATATATATATATATTTATAATAAAAATACCATATTTCTGTATGTGAAGAATAGTGGAATAGAATGTGAATCATTTACAGTAAATACACAGTAAGAAACATTACATATTATTATAAAATTATAATTTAATAAATATATAAAACAAAAAGACAAGAAAACAGAATACCTTAGCCAGCAACCTCCCATATATTATAAATAACATAAAGAGGGTACAGTTCTCAAAGAGAAAAGAAGAATCGGAAAAACATCACAGTTCAAAAACATGGTATGCAAGATTAGTTATATTAATAACTCACAAAATACACTTTAATACTATTAAAATAAGCCAGTGGCCACTAGAAAAATGTATTCAAAAGCATAAAAGGTGTTACTTGAAAAAAACACATTGACACCTAATGCAATGTAGCAGCAGCAGGTAGATTATCCTGACACTCATAATGGAATCAAGAAGGTTGCATGATATGGAAAACATCCAGTATATAGTCTTTTATAGCATATATACAGTTTCAGTACATATGGTCCAACCAATGCAATACATATGCTAGGTGAGACTGTACAGTTCAAATAGCCCAAAGCAGATATATATAGCTAGCAAGGTTTTTTGTTAGTAACGCCATAGATCCACAAAAGATTGCAATCCACAGTAAGCAACAGGCAATTCAAGCAGTCATATTATTTTTGAATTACACAGTAATTAGTATTACCAGCAAAGCATATACACATGCACTGCCATATTCACAGCATAGATAAGGTAGGTTAAAAGATCATTTGTCAAGAATGTTAACCAAATCCTCACCAAGAAACACATGTAGCATTGTTTATATACAAACGGTGAGGCCAGACGAGTAGATTTGGATAGTGGTCACTGGAGAGAGTGGCAGTGGCTGTACGGTAGCCGGTTGGAACTTTACACCATAGCACATGAAGAAGAGACAGCAAAAAAGACAGCTTTGAGTAGACTGCACTGGAAGGGGTGAGATCATTCATTATCCTCGGTGAGCAATCTGAATGGGGCCTGGGTCTCCTAGAGATTCTCTGGGTAAGAATTTAGTTAACATTCATGACAAATTATCTTTTAACCTACCTCATCTATGCTGTGGATATATAGTTGTCAGTGCATTTGTATATGCTTTGCTGGTAATACTAACCATCACATATGGATGATGGACTTAACCATGCCTGTTGCTTATCGTGGATTACAATCTTTTGTGGATGTTTGCATTACTAAAAATAACATTGCTAGCTATATATATCTGCTTTTGGTTATTATTTGAACTGTACATTCTCACGTAGCATATTAATTGCACTGGTTGGACCATATGTACTGAGACTGAATATATGCTTTAAGAGACTTTATGCTGGATGTTTGCCATATCATGCAAACTTCTTCATTCTACTATGAGTATCAGCATAAACTATCCACTGCTGCTACATTGCAATAGGTGTCAATTAGGTTTTTTTTTCAACAAACACCTTTTATGCTTTAGATTAATTTTTCTAGTGGCCACTAACTTCACTAACTTATTTTAATAGTATTAAGGTGAGTTTTGTGGGTTATAATTATAAGTAATCTTGTATACCACGTTTTGTAGTAAAGGGTTTTTCATTACTCTGATTATTGAACTGTGATGTTTCTCCAATTCTTCTTTTCACATTGGGGACTGTACCCTTTTTATATTATTTATAATCTATGGGAGTTTGCTGGTAATGGTAAATGTACTCTATTTTTTTTTCTTTTAATTTTTTTAGTAGCCTGTCTTCTAAAGATACCAAGAGAATGAAGAAAAATTGATTATAGGAGTAAATTAAGAAGTTGCTTAAAATTGCCGGCTCTATCTGATTCATGAAATTTTAATGTTGACTAGATTATGCCTTTAAAATAAAACTTTACTAGTGAAACAATTAAAATATAGGAAAAAATTAAAATCAACTCCATTCATGTGTATTATAATGTATAGGAAAGAACCTGTCAATATTTCAAAAATGTCTCAAAAATATTTGTTTGATAATGTTGAATTAACATTACATTTTTGAAATATTTAAAGGTTCCTTTACATTATAATACACATGAATGAAATTGATTTTATTGTTTTTCCCATATTTAATTGTTTTACTAATAAAGTTTTATTTTTGGTTCAGCAGCTGGGTAGCGCTTGCTGATTGGTGTCTAAATCTAGCCATCCAATCAGCAAGTGCTACTCAGGCACTGAACAAAAAATGAGCCCGCTACTAAGCTTACATTCCAACTTTTTAAAATAAAGATGCCAAGAGAATGAAGAAAACTTGATAATATGAGTAAATTAGACAGTTGCCTAATATTGCATGCTCTATCTGAATCATGAAAGTTAATTTTGACTAGACTATTCCTTTAAATATATCTAATCTGGGCCAATAAAATATGATTATTTATTCACTGGAAAATTATTGTGGTCAAGTTGGTACAGAGTGCTAATAAGTATACACTACCATTACCCATATTTTTTGTAATTAACTATTACTATACTGCACTTATTTCCCCATAAATAATAAAATTATACATTAAATACTGCTTAATCATGATTGGCTGTACACAAGAAGGAAGTGGCTGCTTGTGCAATGCCCCTTTGCTGTGATGCCAGGCAGATAGGTTTGCGGCAGTAAACCTTGCCCGCATCACATTCATTAAATGGGGCCCTATGTATTACATACACACCCCCAAACACAATATATGCCTAATATACACACCCAATATAAAACACACACACACACAGTCTATTTATTTTAAAATAAGCATACTGCTTAGAAAGTGTGACTAATAAAGAGCTCTGAATTTATTTATTAGAATTTGATTGCAAGGTAAACTTCATTGTTTGCTGTTTAATTGCAAACAAGAAACATATATTACTAGAAAGCAAGTGGCTTCTACATATTTGTATTCAGTATAAGAAAGTATTTGTTTGTTTTAGTGTAAATAATAATTATAGATTGCTAATTATAAACATCTATACCAGGTGCTGAGCTGAATAAACCTTTAAAACCACATGCAATTGGTAAACTGAACAAGTAAGTGCTATTTTTCTCACTAAACTCCTTTTGCCCTGCAGTTGTTATCTGCAGCAAAGGTAGCTGCAGTCTCTCTCTTTTGTAACAGTCTAAAACTGGGAACACTGCAATCAGCTATTGTTCAGTCTGATCTGGAGTGGTGTGATCAGTAGGACCTGGATGTTGAGGTTTGAACCTATTTTGTTCCTTTTGATTAATTCATGAATTTTTAAATGGGAAAAGCCTGATGTGCTATATATGCTAATATAATGAAAGTGAGAGATACTAAGTCCTTGAACTCAGAGTCAGCACTCTCTATTAAAGAAAGGTCTTTAGGTGCAACAAATATAAATATCTGATATGCTTTCAGATGCCCAATATACCTTAATTGAAACAGAACAGACCCCTCTTTCAAATTTGGCATCTCTTTTGGGTATTATAGTCAGGTTATTTTACTATAGTAACACTGAATATATTAATTGAACCCTTTGAATGAAGATAATCCCCTTTCACTCTTGAGGGCATTATAATCAGCTAGTCATTGTGATAACAGTGGACCCCTAGCTAACTAAAATATATATGATTAAATGGTATATCATTTTTTCTCAAGAGAGCTGGAGTAGGTTATAAACAAAATACTCTAATCTATTAAAAGATTTTAGATTGTAAAAGAACAGAGACTATATACATTATGGCCCAGATTACACTTAGCCTGCCAACATGTTAGTGCTAACACCACTCAAGTTAATTCAGTAGCGCTCCTATCATAGCACTACAGGTCAGGTAGAGTGGCTGTTCTAAGACCCTCTCCTTGTAGACTCTTATGGGGTGTGCTAAAAAACCCGATTTTGGTGTGTTAAATCAAACATGCTAAAGCCGAAGGTGAATTAAAAAAATACTTGAAATAGCATTGCTCTTCACTTAAAAGAAAATGTTATTTGTATGTTAAATTAAAGAATATATATATATATATATATATATATATATATATATATATATATATATATATATATATAAAATATGTGTGTATATTTGTTTGTGTAAACATGTATATGTACACATATATACACAATATTAATAATGCACCCTGTGCTATAATTTTTTAAATGCAGGTATAAAAAAAAAACTTGTCTCTTAACAAAAAGTAAATATATAAATGAGAAAATATCAAAGGTAGTTTAGTAAACCCTATTTTTTTGTAAACTTTTTTTTAAAGATAATACTCTTATTTACAATAAATATACTTAATATCAATGTACTGTTTGTTATGAATTCCATAAATTAAAAAAATAAAATTAAATATTTTATATGTTATAAATAGCATTAACATAAAAATGTTTATTGAAAAGTACATGTATACTTATTAGTGTGTTTCAAGAAATTTAAGTTATTTATCCAGATGCCCACTGTTACTTCACTTCATTAATCAATTTTTTTGTAGGATCAAATGCTTGTCATTTACCAAAATTTCAATTATAATCTAAATTAAATTTCTGTGATTAAGTATTACTTTTTTCATTCCATGCGTCAGAGAACTAAAAATGTGTTCATCAATCTCATAAGCAAAATCAATACCAAATGTATATTTAAGAATCTTATTCTTCCAGGTAATACACAAACTGATTACATTTAGCTGAAAGCATACAAATAAAATTCACACTAATAATCACAATGTTTTCAAAGTACTTTGTTAAAGTAATGTTGAGCAGAATATTAATCTTAGTAACAAAAGCTGATTCTTTACAATCATTGGAAATTCAAACTATTCATTAATCAGCACAAATTACACATTTTGGACCCGATTACGAGTGGCACGTTAAATTACACAAGAGTGATAAGGGGTTTGTCATGGCTGTTTGCGCGCATCAGGTTTTCCTATTACAAGTTGAAAGTAAAGGTGATAACTTGAGCGCAATTGAAGTTAACGCATATCGGGTTAGCGCAACCTCAAAGCTCTGGTTAACTGTTTCATGAACCAAAAAAGTCTCACAAAACACATCAAAAATACATTACAATGTACACGTACACTCATAATAGCATGAGCTAATACAATTATTTAAAACAATATTGCACAAAAAAGTTATAAAGGCTCAAAGATATGAGATCTTTGGTGTTAGAAAAAAAAGACAGGCAAAGGGTTTTTACTCTGAGATTCATACATATACATGTCTAAAGATGGATATGTATTTACATGCATATAAACACATATAAAGACATAAATACATATGTACTTGGGATGGGCGAATGTGTTTATATTCAAATTTGAATGTTAGAACGAATGTTATTGTAGAAATTCGATTTACATAATAGAATGTTGATAAGAACGAATATTCTTAAAAATTCTATTATCGAATGTTATTTACAGTTTTTGAATGTCACTTTCGAATTTGAATGTCACATTCAAATTCGAATGTCACATTCAAATATTACATTTATAAAATACAGTTGTAGACTAGAAATACTATTTCGAATTTGAATGTCACATTCAAATTTGAATGTCACTTTCTAATTCGAATATTACATTTATAAAACACAGAATTAGTAAAATATTTCGAATTTGAATGTTAAATTGAATATTACATTTATTAAACACAGTTGTAGACTTGAAATACTATTTCGAATTCGAATGTTACATTCAAATTTGAGTGTAGCATTCAAATTCGAATATTACATTTATTAAACACTGTTGTAGACTAGAAATACTATTTCAAATTTAAATGTTACATTCGAATTTGAATGTCACATTCAACTATGAATATTACATTTATAAAACACAGTATTAGACTAGAAATACTATGTAGCATTCAAATTTGAATATTACATTTATTAAACACAGTTGTAGACTAGAAATACTTTTTCAAATTTGAATGTTACATTCGAATTTGAATGTAGTATTCAAATTCGAATATTACATTAAAAAAACACAGTATTAGACTAGAAATACTATTTCGAATCTAAATGTGACATTCAAATTCGAATGTAGCATTCGAATTTGAATATTACATTTATTAAACACAGTTGTAGACTTGAAATAGTATTTCGAATTCGAATGTTACATTCAAATTTGAATGTCTCATTCGAATTAGAATATTACATTTTGAAATTAAATGAATACATAGCTAAACATTTTATTATTCGAACAAATATTTTCGAATTTTATTGAAAAATTTGAAAATAAAAATTAGAAAATAGAATGTTATATAAACATTCGAAATTCGATTAGAACAAACAAATGTATCAAAATTTGTTTTAAATTTCTCACTTTTAGAAACATTCGCCCATCCCTAATATGTACATATAAAGTGCACTGGAGCCCTTTGCAGTTAAGTATATAGACATATATCTAAGTGCACTGAAGCCCTTTGCAGTTAAGTAGATAAAAACATGTAAAAGCAGATTTATGCAATATTCATATTTAATAAATTGTTATACTGTGCATTTACTGTAAATATTTCACATTCCAATGTTCTGCACACAACATAAAATGTTCTATATATTTATAAATATTTATTCCTATATATATATATATATATATATATATATATATATATATATATATATATATATATATATATATATATATATATATATATATATATATATATATATATATATATATATAACTGTATATACCAATATATAATCATGTATATATACATATATATATATATATATATATATATATATATATATATATATATATATATATATATATATATATATATATATATATATATATACACAGTATATATGTATATATATATTTATAAATTGTACCATCAAATATATGTAGAAATATGTATTTTTGAAAAAATAGAACATATTCTGCGTGAAATAGTGCTCAGCTTGTAGCCGTTTATTTGTTATAAAATGTGTAAACATTGCACAATAAAGTTTTATAGAAAAGCATCATTTTGAAAAAACTAACTTTTTTCACATTTTAAAATATTTGAATTGAAAATGACTCTCATATGACATATGACAAGTGTTTGAAATATGTTATGCAAAATAGAAAATCTCTATTAAAATCCCTCACCTCAAACATGTTTATTGTAAGCTCTTTAGAGAAGGGTGCTCTTCCTGTATTAACATATTTGTTAAAGCTTCCATTGTTTCATAAATGGGCATTCCCGCCATTCATAAATAGTTACATGAGATGCCAGATACATGATATAATTTGCATCAGATAAGAACCACTAGTAATACATAAAAACAATAATAACAACAGTAATACTTAGGAAACACAATTGTAAAATGTTTTATGTAAATGTTTGTAATATAAAATATTCACTTGTCTGTTTTGTTATGGTAAATTAGTCTTAATGGATAGAGTGAAAGGTGTCTCAAGAGGCTGGCCATGTGTATTCTGGGGACACTCCAAAGGTGCATTTGGGATTTTTTTTTAAAGGTTTGTTCTGTAATGTTGCAAGGGTACTTTTGCTATACTTTCCTTCACAGTGGAACTTGTTTTATGTGCCATGAACTGAATTGTACAAGTGAGAAGTAGCAGCATTGATTCTGGAGTTTAACTCATAACTTGGGTACAAATATCTTTTTTTTTTTTTTGCAAATTTCAATGTTCTGGCAAGTTTTTTTGCCCCGCAAGATATTAGTTTCATAAACGTGTTTTATTGAATCTCTGCCTACTAATGTGCTATGGAATTTGGTGGGTATAGTGGTCTATAAAGATCTCTCCAATATACAAAACACCTATGGCCCGATGATCTAAAGGTCTCAGGCTGACGAGATTACTATAGAATGCTTGCCAGTCCTTCTATTTCCCTGGTGGAATGTCTTGCTAAGTGGTGTATTCTGCATTTTCATATGGGAAGGAGATGCATATATGACAAAAGTGCCCAATAAAATTTGTATTTTAAAAATCTAATAAAAAGAATAATTGTACCATTCACACAAAGATACGTAGGAAAAATTGTTTTGTTAAGGTGCATCAAAAGTCATCACGAAATTGTTGACAAAAATCCTGTTTTAAAAAAAAACATAGAAATTGTATGTAAATTACACAAGAATAAATGGTATTAAATATGCACAGCATCGCGGTTGTAACAAAATATTCAAAATACTATATACCCTTATAGAAAAACATATCCATACGATTGTAAGATGTTATCTGCAGAAAGCAGTGTAATGTGATTTGTATTGTCTAAAGGATTTAAATTTAAAGTGTTCCCCCTGCTCACTGCTTACTTCACCATACATAGCGGTTTGCTTTTCCAGTGTTTTTTTTCATTAATTTAATTAGGAGACATCTTGCCAATCGCAAGGACTGCCTCTTTTTAAAGATAATTCCTCCAGGGCAGTCCCTGTGAGGGTCGCGTGAAAAACCACGTCTGTTCTGGGGAGGTTTAGATAATTGACCCCTAGGTTTACTACATCTGACCAATATATATGGGCACACACTGAAGCTTGCAACCTATTAAAATCTATGAAGCAAATGGTGTCATAAATATTTCCAATACTTATACAATGGCTTTACAAGAAGCCTGATAGTGGAAAATGCAGGAATATATTTTTCTTCATCATCATTAGTTGGCTGTATTTGATGTTCTCATGATTCACTTTTCTCAGTAAATGTTAGAGAAGATCAAATGATTGTGCCTATTACCAAAATGGAGGCTCCAATTATGAAAATAAAGGCTCCAATGTCTCACCAGTTTTTGGTGGGAGAAATACCAAGGATCTCTCTAAAATAGTGTTAGTCTTATAGTGATTACAATAAACTATTATTTAACCAATAGTTTGGACTCATTTTTTTCTACTGGTCTCTTCAAAGAGGGATTGTGAAGTTTATACACAAACCCTCACTCAGATTCCTGTTCTACATTCAAAACATTGGGGCCCGTTCTAAGCTATCAGAATTCTTTTGACAAGTGTATCACGTTTTTTTTTTGTTTTTTTTTTATGTTGACCCATTTCAAATGGTTTTAAACCCCATAATAAGCTATTTTTTCTCATGATTCCTATACCTTATATGGGGAAAATTCAACCTATCAATAAGAAACTTTTAGAAACTTCTGAGGATTTTTGCACTTTCAAATTTCTACACCTTGAACCTGTTAAAATGACGCATTTTCTTCTTTCAAGGGCAAACATTTTTATTTTTTTTAAAATACAGCTATGTAGATCTTAGGCGATTTTTGTTCCAATTAATAAAAATATAATACATATTTCCAAGAACTAAAAATCTTTGGGAAGTTGAATGTGGTGACTACATTTTATGGGGCCAATTTATCAATGTGCGAGTGGACATGATACAAAGTAGCGTATAATGTCCGCTGCACATCGATAAACGCCGACAGCATATGCTGTAGGCTTTTATCATTGCACTAGCAGTACTTGTGAACTGCTGGTGCAATGCCGCCCCCTGCAGATTCGCGGTCAATTGGCCACTAGCAGGGGGTGTCAATCAACCCGATCGTATTCGATCAGGTTGATTTCTGTCCAGGGCTTCAGAGCAGGTAGACAAGTTATGGAGCAGCGATCTTTAGACCGCTGCTTCATAACTTCTGTTTCCGGCGAGCCTGAAGGTTCACTGGAAACAAGGGGCATCAAGCACCATACGGAGCTTGATAAATATGCCCCTATACATCTATATTTTATATCAACAACTTCAAAAACAATAGCTTAATGTGAACTATAATGCATAAAAACTGTATTAATAGCCAAAAATCTGTTTATCAGTTGTGCAAAAGATAGAGAATTCCAAAATCAATTTAACATAATTTCTTTATATGCATTGTTTGTATCAGTAATTAATCTTTCACATTTCAAAATATCTGCATGTTTTAAATGTATTTAAACTGTCATTGTGTTAGCAAATTTGCAATGTTTCTCAGCCCAAAGACATACCCTTTGAGAAACCTCATCTTTATTCCTCAATTGTAGTCAGTTATGGATAGATGTAAATAAAAAATTACAATGATTAAAGGGACATGAAACCCAAAATTTCATTATTTAGATAGAACATACAATTTTTAACAACTTTGCAATTTACTTCTATGATCAATTTAGCTTCATTCTCTTGGTATCCTTTATTGAATGTGCAGCAATAAACTACTAGAAGCTCACTGAGCACAGTGGTAAACCAATGATAATATATATATATATATATATATATATATATATATATAAATGCGCAGTCATCAATCAGTAGCTAGCTCCCAGTTCTTAAGGCTTTCTAGATATGCTGTTTGACAAAGGATACCAGGAGAATGAAGCAAATTAGTTAACAGAAGTAAATTGAAAAGTTGTTTAAAATGATATGCTCTATTTGAATTACGAAAGAAAAAATGTGGGTTTCATATCCCTTTGAGGAAACAAAATAGCTCAATGCTAAATCAATTGTAAATGATGCAGCATGTGATCAGTTATCCTTCAGCTACTACTTATAGTCATCTACATGGTGAAAAAAAACTAATAACAGCCAATCGGCATCATTAGTGACTTCACACTTTTCTTTACTGCGATGGAATTTCACTATATTCTCAAGAGATTTCATAGTAAACTACTTTAAACTGAGAAAGTTCTGGGGGTCGATCCGATATAAAGCGTCGCCCGCAAAAGCCGGCGACGCCAATATTTACGCTGATTTGGTATCCTATATACGGCGTAACCTAGAAGTTACGCGCGTATATTTCTGCCGTCGCCCGTAGTTTTTTGGGCCATAGGCAGGTATACCAAACCAGCGCAGTTTGGTATCCAATATGCAGCGTAAGGACTTACGTGGCGAAAATGGAGAAAACTTTCTCCATTTTCACCTCGCCACAAAAAGCAGCCGTAAGAAGCCTTACGCTGACTATTGGAGCCCCGTAACTCCCTAAACTAACTAGAAAATAAACCTAACACCTAACGCATGCGCAATGTCTATCTCCCTGTCAACCGCGATCTGCTAAATAAAACCTAACACCTAACGCATGCTCAAAGTCTATCTACCTGTCAACCGCGATCCCCCCCCCGAAATCCGTAATAAAGTTATTAACCCCTAAACCGCCGCTCCCGGACCCCGCCGCCATCTACATAAACTAACCCCCTACTGTGAGCCCCTAAAACCGCCGCCATCTACCTTATCTATCCCCTAATCTGACCCCTTACACCGCCGCTACCTATATAAAAATTATTAACCCCTAATCTAATCCCCCTATACCGCCGCCAGCTATATTAATATTATTAACCCCTAATGTAAGCCCCTTACACCGCCGCCATCTCTATTAAAATGATTAACCCCTAATTTAATCTACCTACCCCGCCGCCAGCTATATTATCTATATTAACCCTAAGTATATTATAGTTAATATAGTTATTACATTATATATATTAACTATATTAACCCTAATTATATTAGGGTTAATATAGTTAATATAGTTACTATAGTATTTATATTAACTATATTAACTCTATCTAACCCTAACTAAATTTATATTAAATTAATCTAATTCATTGTAGCTATGTTAGGGTTAATATTTATTTTACAGGTAAATTGTTAATTATTTTAACTAGGTATAATAGATATTAAATAGTTATTAACTATTTAATATCTACCTAGTTAAAATAATTACCCAATTACCTGTAAAATAAATCCTAACCTAAGTTATAAATACACCTACACTATCAATAAATTTAATAAACTACAAACATCTATCTAAAAATACAATTAAATTAACTAAACTAAATTACAAAAAAAAACAAACACTAAATTACAAAAAATAAAAAAAATATTACAAGATTTTTAAGCTAATTACACCTATTCTAAGCCCCCTAATAAAATAATAAACCCCCAAAATAAAAAAAATTCCCTGCCCTATTCTAAATTAAACAAATTTCAAAGCTCTTTACCTTACCAGCTCTTAAAAGGGCCTTTTGTGGGGCATGCCCCAAAGAATTCAGCTCTTTTGCATACAACAAATACAATCCCCCCCCATTACAACCCACCACCCACATACCCCTATTCTAAAACCACCCAAACCCCCCTTAAAAAAGCCTAACACTACCCCCCTGAAGATCTCCCTACCTTGTCTTCACCACACCGGGCCGAACTCCTGATCCGATCCGGGCGATGTCTTCCTCCAAGCGGCAAAGAAGAATTCTTCCTCCGGCGATGTCTTCCTCCAAGCGGCAAAGAAGAATTCTTCCTCCGGCGACGTCTTCCTCCAAGCGGCAGCAAAGTCTTCATTCTTCCGGCGGCATCTTCAATCTTCTTTCTTCGCTCCGCCGCCGCGGAGCATCCATCCCGGCCGACTGCTGTACTACGAATGAGGTACCTTTAAATGACGTCATCCAAGATGGCGTCCGCCGAATTCCGATTGGCTGATAGGATTCTATCAGCCAATCGGAATTAAGTTAGAAAAATCCGAACAGCCAATCAGATTGAGCTCGCATTCTATTGGCTGATCGGAACAGCCAATAGAATGCAAGCTCAATCTGATTGGCTGATTGGATCAGCCAATCGGATTGAACTTGAATCTGATTGGCTGATTCAATCAGCCAATCAGATTTTTCTAACTTAATTCCGATTGGCTGATAGAATCCTATCAGCCAATCGGAATTCGGCGGACGCCATCTTGGATGACGTCATTTAAAGGTACCTCATTCGTAGTACAGCAGTCGGCCGGGATGGATGCTCCGTGGCGGCGGAGCGAAGAAAGAAGATTGAAGATGCCGCCGGAAGAATGAAGACTTTGCTGCTGCTTGGAGGAAGACGTCGCCGGAGGAAGAATTCTTCTTTGCCGCTTGGAGGAAGACATCGCCGGAGGAAGAATTCTTCTTTGCCGCTTGGAGGAAGACATCGCCCGGATCGGATCAGGAGTTCGGCCCGGTGTGGTGAAGACAAGGTAGGGAGATCTTCAGGGGGGTAGTGTTAGGCTTTTTTAAGGGGGGTTTGGGTGGTTTTAGAATAGGGGTATGTGGGTGGTGGGTTGTAATGGGGGGGGGATTGTATTTGTTGTATGCAAAAGAGCTGAATTCTTTGGGGCATGCCCCACAAAAGGCCCTTTTAAGGGCTGGTAAGGTAAAGAGCTTTGAAATTTGTTTAATTTAGAATAGGGCAGGGAATTTTTTTTTATTTTGGGGGTTTATTATTTTATTAGGGGGCTTAGAATAGGTGTAATTAGCTTAAAAATCTTGTAATTTTTTTTTATTTTTTGTAATTTAGTGTTTTTTTTTTTTGTAATTTAGTTTAGTTAATTTAATTGTATTTTTAGATAGATGTTTGTAGTTTATTAAATTTATTGATAGTGTAGGTGTATTTATAACTTAGGTTAGGATTTATTTTACAGGTAATTGGGTAATTATTTTAACTAGGTAGATATTAAATAGTTAATAACTATTTAATATCTATTATACCTAGTTAAAATAATTAACAATTTACCTGTAAAATAAATATTAACCCTAAGATAGCTACAATGTAATTATTAATTATATTGTAGCTATCTTAGGGTTTATTTTATAGGTAAGTATTTAGATTTAAATAGGAATATTTTAGTTTATAAATGAATTAGATTAATTTAATATAAATTTAGTTAGGGGTGTTAGGGTTAGATAGAGTTAATATAGTTAATATAAATACTATAGTAACTATATTAACCCTAATATAATTAGGGTTAATATAGTTAATATATATAATGTAATAACTATATTAACTATAATATACTTAGGGTTAATATAGATAATATAGCTGGCGGCGGGGTAGGTAGATTAAATTAGGGGTTAATCATTTTAATAGAGATGGCGGCGGTGTAAGGGGCTTACATTAGGGGTTAATAATTTTAATATAGATGGTGGCGGTGTTAGGGGCTCACTTTAGGGGGTTATAGATATAATATAGCTGGCGGCGGGGTACGGGAGCGGCGGTTTAGGGGTTAATAACTTTATTAGGTTGCGGCGGGGTACGGGAGCGGCGGTTTAGGGGTTAATAGCTTTTTTATTGTTAGGCTAGTGAGGGGGGATAGCGGATAGAGGGTTAGACAGTGCGGGCTATGTTAGGGAGGCGTGTTAGACAGTGCGGGCTATGTTAGGGAGGCGTGTTAGACAGTGCGGGCTATGTTAGGGAGGCGTGTTAGACAGTGCGGGTGTTTTAGACTTTAGTCAGGTTTTATAGGCGCCGGCAGATTCTAACGTGGCGCAAGTCACTGGCGACGCCAGAAATTTGTACTTGCGCAGATTTCTGGACATCGCTGGTTTGTCAGACTTACGGCACGTTAGCATCTGATGGCGACCTATATGGGATAGCTCGAGTTGCGAGCTGAAACTGCGGGCGATGCCGGTTCCCTCGCTTGCGCCGCAAACTGCGATCTATATCGGATCGCGCCCCTAATCAGTTTCCTGGTAATTCTGCATTTGGGTAACATAACCCGTTAAGCAAAAACTGTCTCTAGCATAATTATTCACAAATACCTGTTTGCTTTGCTGAAAGGGATTCAAAGATCCAAATAAATTCAAAGTTCCTTTTCTAATTTTCTGCTGGGGTTCAGTAATCCATCTAGAGTAAACTTTTGTATCTTGTCTTTACAGGAAAAGGTGATCAACAATCTTTTATATTTAGTCATTAAGAAAATAAACAATACAGAACACATATGCAACACACTGTTTAGGTGAAATCTACAGCAGAGATGCAATAATAAATCACAGGCAGTAAAAAGTCATTACTATATACTGCCAAGGACTGAAGAAATAATAGAATTCCAGTAAATGAGAAGCAAACTTTATTGCCAGCAGTCTGGGGTGTTAATAAAGAGGTTACAGAGCCCCAGTGTGGCTGTAAATCGTTTGCACAATTTATGAAAAAAATATCATGTGGCTACTATGGGGGCTTCGTATGTACTGTATGTATGTGCGTGTATACATACATACGCATATATATATTATTTTTTTATGATTTTTGAATGAACCACCTTTATGAGCTAAATATCACAGTTTCATTGTGCATAAATTAATATAACCAATTGCCACACCGTACTAAAATGGTACAACTGGTGAATGTACAAATCAATGTCCTTATAAAACAATAATGTGCATGTAAATACTGGCTAGTATGTATAATGTCTATAATACTTCTGTCCTTAAGTGCTTAAATATATATAAAGTTTGTGCAGCTACAGCAGATTCAATAGAGTATATGATATACCAAGTCCTGATATAATGCCTTAGATGTGCCTTGAAGATTAACTTTTTTCAAAAGAACATCATACAGATATTTCTCAGGCACACCAAGTATTTCATATGGTGGTCTATTTTGCATCTAATAGCAGCAAGCTGTAAGATATAGCAAATTGCCTCTTAAAATGACCCTATATCTTGCTGCTCTGGGATTTCAGCCTTTCATCATGACATCTACAATTGGGGACTCCCCATTCAACTTCGGATAATCTTACTTGGATTTCTCAAATGGCAAATTATCCAAGTTGTAAGGCAAGTTTCGTTGTCATTCAGGACTTGTAGCTGAAGCCCCCCACTGTACAGATCCACTGTACCAACAAACACATTGTTTATTTATTTATTATAATACTTTATTTATGAAGCGCCAAAATATTCTGCAGCGCTGTCCATGGATACAATTAATTTAAATAAAACAATGATATAAAACTTGTAAGAGACAGGACAAAATTTACAAACACATACAGGAGGAATTGAGGGCCCTATTCCCGTGGGAACTTACAATCTAGAAGGGTATGAGGTTGAGAAACAGGAGATGAGTTGCGTGGTAGGCTTCTCTGAACAGAAAAGTCTTCAGGGAACATTTAAAGGAAGAAAAATTGGGGCAAAGTCTGACAGCACGAGGGAGAGTGTTCCAGAGGGTAAGTGCTGCACGACAGAAGTCCTGCAGTTTAGCATGGAAAGAGGTGATAGTCGTGGTCGTGGATACAAGGAGCAGGTCATTGTTGGATCTTAGTGGGCGGGCTGGAGTATAATATATATGTACATAAATACATACGCACATAAACATTTACACACATATATATACACATACCTGAGTCCTTCCCAATCAAACACCTTGCTATAGTTATAAATATTTAAACCAAAAATAAAACTAACATTTTAATTACATTTACAAAAATTAATTATGAATATAACATACAAATGAAATGTTCCTCTGAGAGAAGAAAAAAGCAATTTGATCTATTTCTTAGCGCACCTTTGGCTTTAGCGCCTTTTAACTTAACGTACCTTAGAGTTAGCCCTTGTGCATATGCTTGAACAGAGTTTTGTGGTGCTCCCTATAGAAGTCTATGAGGAGAGGGATATAGTGCGGCCACACTTCCAGATGTTAGTGCTCCAGAGGCTTTATGCAGCAACAGATAACAGAGCAAGTTTGACATTTGTAACATAAGCAGTTTTGGAAAAGAAGATTTTAAAAAAAGTTCACAAAAAATATGGCTGAGAAGTAGCACAGCATTAGTCTCTTCCAGCATACCTGATTTCAAGGACCAGATGATCTAAAGGTGCCTGGGCTGCTGAGATTATTAAATAATGCTCGCTAGTACTTCTATTTCCCAGGTGGATTGATCTAAAGATCTAAAGCCCCTTAGCGAGACACAGGGTGTCTTGCTAAGGGGCATATACTGCAATTTTGTATGGGGAGAAGATGTATATAATACAAAAGTGCATAATGAAAATTGTAAATTTAAAAGTCATACAAAAGGAATAATTGATCGATTCACACAAAAAATGGAGGAAAAATTGTATTGCTAAGATGCATTAAGAACTGTAACAAAATTGTTCACCAAAAATCGTATTTTATCAAAAACTTAAAATTTGTATGCATATTACACAGGAATAAATTGCATTAAATATGTACAGCATAAATAATAATTTAAGTACACTGGATTTTCCAAATGCACATATAAATGTGTACTTAGATGTACAAAATACAATGCATAATTGTTTTTATAGTAAAATGGGCTAAACATGGGTGTTCCATGAGCGAGTATGAAATTGTCTCTTTGTTTTTTTCTTGCAAACTAAAAAGTGGCAAGGTTGTGACAACATACGCAAAATACTTAACACCCTAATAGAAAAGCACATGCATTCATAAATAGGGGCGATTGTGATTTCTTTTTGATGCAGGAATTCATTTCTAAACTGCATCCCCTGCTCACTGCTAACTGTCCTCTACCCAGCGAAGTTTCCCTTTCAAGCGATCTGTATTTCTTTCTATAGAGAAAATGAATTAGAAAAAGGCGCACAGGGCCAAACTCAAGTGAAGGTTTTTTATTACAAATTAATACACGCATAAAATCAATGCACTTACAAGATTCGTAAGTGTTATAAGCATTCAAGTTGAGCACTGTGTTCTTACAGCTGCTATGTCTCCCACACCAGGCTCAATGGAACAGCCTTCACCACTACAGATAACGTCAGGCACAGTATCCTGATCCCCTGAACAAACTCCATATAGTTGGTGGAAAAGAAAACAGCTGATAAGGCACTGGCTCCTCCAGATGATCTATAGAGCCTAATGCGTTTCCCCCGATCTGCGGCCGGGCTTCTTCAAGAGGCGAATTTAAAAGGGTGAATATCCCCAGCATTGCGCCTTTTAGATTTAAAGGAGGAATGTCCAATCATCATCAAGGGGTGTGTTTGGTAACCAATCATGATGGTAGGTGTGTCTGTTGTTTCTCCGTCAACAGTGTATCTAAAGGCTACCAGTTCCTATACTGCACAAATAAAAAACTGTGCTAAAACATTTCTTGTTCAAAACAAATTTAACTGTTAAGCAATTATTGTTAAAAGATTTAACATGCAAATAAAAAGATCCTAATACACTAAATGCATTCAATATATTTGCACCATATTAAAACCAAATATATAACATAAAAGCAATTGAATCAATATAAGAGATTATTATTATTATCGGTTATTTGTAGAGCGCCAACAGATTCTGCAGCGCTATAAACAAAGGGGGGAGTACAACAAAACAATTATAGGGTAGAGGGCCCTGCCAAGAGTTGCACTGTTGCAGTCAGCTCTTAAGAAGGTGATCTACAAACAGCTGGACTTTTAGGCTTACATGCTAAGAGGGTTCAGGGGATTGCAGTGGAGGAGAGGAACTGGTATTAGGAAAGGTTAGCGTAGGTTATATGCGTCCCTGAACAGTAGAGTCTTTAAGGAGCACTTGAAGCTTTTAAAACTAGAAGAGAGTCTTGTGGAGCGAGGCAGAGAGTTCCACAAGATGGGAGCCAGTCTGGAGAAGTCCTGTAAACGGGAGTGTGATGAGGTGACAAGAGAGGAGGAGAGTAGGAGGTCATGAGCAGAGCGAAGGGGACGGGAGGGAGAGTATCTGGAGACAAGGTCTGAGATGTAGGGGGGAGCAGTGCAGTTGAGGGCTTTGTATGTAAGAGTGAGAGTGTTGTGTTTGATCCTAGAGGCAAGAGGAAGCCAGTGAAGGGAATGGCAGAGAGGCGCAGCAGATGAAGAGCGACGTGTAAGGAAGATGAGTCTGGCAGAGGCATTCATTATGGATTGTAAAGGAGCTAGGCGGCAGGTGGGGAGACCAGAGAGGACAGAGTTGCAGTAATCAAGGCGGGAAAGAATGAGAGAGTGGATTAAAATCTTAGTTGTGTCTTGTGTAAGGAAGTGTCTAATTTTAGAGATTTTTTTAAGGTGGAAGCGGCAGGCTGTAGCCAAGGACTGAATGTGAGGAGTGAAGGAAAGATCTGAGTCAAATGTGACCCCGAGACATCGGGCATGCGGGGTAGGGGTAATGATGGAGTTGTCGACAGTTATAGAGATATTGGGGGTGGAGATTTTGGAAGAAGGGGGGAAAATGAGGAGTTCAGTTTTGGAGAGATTTAGCTTGAGGTAGTGAGAGGACATCCAGGAAGAGATGTGAGAAAGACAGTTAGTGATACGGGTTAGCAAGGAAGGAGATAGTTCTGGTGCAGAGAAGTAGATTTGGGTGTCATCGGCATACAAATGATATTGGAAACCGTGGGACTTAATAAGGGAACCTAGTGATGAAGTATAGATTGAGAAGAGAAGGGGGCCGAGGACAGAGCCTTGCGGTACTCCGACAGAAAGTGGTGACGGGGCAGAGGAGGCCCCAGAGAAGGCTACACTGAAGGTACGGTTTGACAGGTAGGAGGAGAGCCACGAAAGGGCTGTGTCACAGATACCGAAGGATTGGAGGGTTTGGAGCAAAAGAGGGTGGTCGACAGTGTCAAAGGCTGCGGACAGATCAAGGAGGATAAGCAGAGAGAAGTGGCCTTTTGATTTAGCTGTAAGTAGGTCGTTGGTGACCTTAACAATAGCTGTCTCTGTGGAGTGATAGGGACGAAATCCCGATTGCAGCGGGTCAAGAAGGGAGTTTAACGTAAGGAAATGGGATAGGCGTGCATATACTAGTTTTTCGAGAAGCTTTGAAGCAAGAGGGAGGAGGGAAATTGGGCGGTAGTTGGATGGGGAGGTAGGATCAAGGGAAGGTTTTTTGAGGATAGGTGTGACCAGTGCATGTTTCATTGATGAGGGAAATGTACCAGTGCTGAGGGAGAGGTTGAAAATGTGTGTTAGTATAGGGGTAAGGGTAGCAGAGAGAGAGGGGAGCAGCTGTGAGGGGATAGGGTCAAGGGGACAGGTAGTGAGGTGAGAGCGCAGTATAAGTGCTGAAACTTCGTCCTCAGTAACAGGGGAGAATGAACTTTCAGGTTATGAGGGTTGTGGTTGAGTGAGAGTATTTGAGGGGGGGAGAGAATGGAATTGTGTTGAGAGCTGATTTCATGTCTGATGGAATCAATTTTGTTAATGAAGTGACTGGCAAAGTCTTGAGCTGACAGAGAAGTTGTATTAGGAAGTGGGGGAGGGCGGAGGAGAGTATTGAAAGTGGAGAACAGACGTTTTGGGTTTGATGAAAGATTAGAGATAAGAGTAGAGAAGTAGTGTTGCTTGTGGAGATTAAGGGCAGAGTAGTAGGAGTTCAAGATGAATTTGTAATGAAGAAAATCAGCTGAACTCCGTCATTTTCTCCAATGCCGTTCAGCAGTACGGGAACATCTGCGTAGGTACCGTGTCAGAGGAGTATGCCAGGGCTGGGGATGAGTGTGTGATTTCCTAGCAGTGGTAAGAGGGGCGAGATTGTCAAGGACGGATATAAGGGTGGAATTATAGTGGCAGATAGATTGTTCAGGGCAGGAAAAGGAGGAGAAGGATGAGAGGAGCGGTTGAAGGGAATTAGCAAGTTGTTGCTGATCTAAAGACCTAATGCTTCTGTGAAGTTTGGTGTGAGGAGTAGAAGGTGGGAGAGTTGTAGGAAGGGATGATATGTTGCAGGTAAGGAGATGGTGGTCAGAAAGAGGAAAAGGGGAGTTTGAGAAGTTTGAGAGAGTGCATCGATAGCTAAAGATCAGGTCAAGGGAGTGACCGTCTTTGTGAGTGGGAGAATCAGTCCATTGTGAGAGACCAAAAGAGGAAGTGAGTTGCAGAAGTTGTTTAGCAGATGAGGCAGTGGGATTGTTAAGGGGGATGTTGAAGTCGCCAAGAATGAGGGCAGGGGTGTCTGAGGAAAGGAAATAAGGAAGCCAGGCAGCAAAGTGATCTAAAAATTGAGTTGGGGAGCCAGGGGGGCGGTATATGACTGCAACACGTATAGAGAGGGGAGAGAATAACTGAATCATGTGTGCTTCAAATGAAGAAAATGTGAGTGAAGAGAAGGGCTGTATTTGTTGGAAGGTGCAACGAGAGGAAAGTAAAATACCGACACCACCTCCTTGTCTATTGCCAGACCTAGGAGTGTGGCTGAAATGGAGACCCCCATGTGACAGTGCAGCAGTGGATGCTGTGTCTGAAGTAGAGAGCCAGGTTTCTGTAAGAGCCAGAAGGTTAAGAGAGTGGGAGATAAAGAGATCATGGATAGAAGTTAGCTTGTTGCAAACAGAGCGAGAGTTCCAGAGTGCACAAGTGAAGGGGGAGGGGTTTTTAGATGTAAGAGGAATGCGATTAAGGTTACCAGAGTTTAGTTTATGAAGTCTATTGAAAGGCACACAAGGATGTGAAAGGTTAGGAGGTTGTGAGGGACCAGGATTAGGGGAGATGTCGCCAGCAGCTAGTATGAGCAAGAGGGAGAGTGACATGAGATGAGAAGCAGATTTGCAGTAATGAGATTGTTGTTTAACTGAAGTGCAGGGGGGAGAGAGAGTATTTAGGAATAAGTAGAGTTCATGAGTACAAAAGTAAGGTGAGTATAAGAGAGATGGGCTAATGAACAGTGCAGGTGGAGAGGGAGAAGGAGTAAGTGAGTAATGTAGTTTGTTATAGAGACAAGAGGTAGCAAAAAGGAATATGAAGATATTAAGCATTATTATGAAAGTGGGAGCCAAGTAAACACATAAGACACAGTGTTACAGCAGCACTTGCAAAAGGATACAATGAGATAAAAAAAAACATAGTATTACAAGAGTACTTGCCTTGTGTCTTGCCCCTTGCCCAATCCTTGTTCAAATTCTTGTATAATTCTTAAAAATTAATGCCTCACTTATAAAATGTTCACTTTGAAAATGTGAACATATGCTATTGTTAAAAGTGCACAGCCCTGTTACCAATGCACAAACCCCTGTGCAATGCACTTCCCCAAGCTAGTCTGAAATATATACAGGTAGGGCAGTCAGCTGAGTCCACTAAATTTACTTAATTGCTAATCAAAGACAGTTGGTAAGGCCAATTGGAATGTTAGAATCTGGTCAGGGTGAGATGAGTTAAGTAAACAGACAATAAAATTTGGAGGGGGTTAAAACTGTGACATAAGAAAACTATAAATTTTAGTTATAGCAAGTATTGATAAGGAGTAGCATCACATGGCAATTAACTAGACATTAGAATTGAGACATTGGGAAAAATCATTACAAAAAATGCAGGACTTAATTTTAAC